>NC_090763.1:48960155-48970155 GCF_036898095.1 Palaemon carinicauda
TATATATATATATATATATATATTGATATTTGACTGTGTAAATAGTTTTTATGCGTAGAATTTACATATATCTATGCAATATATATATATATATATATATATATATATATATATATATATATATATATATATATATACGTACTGCATATATGCGTGTATATATATATATATATATATATATATATATATATATATATATACGTACTGCATATATGCGTGTATATATATATATATATATATATATATATAATATATATATATATGTATATATATTATATATATATATGTATATATATATATATATATATATATATATATATATATATATATATATATATATATATATATATAAATGTGTATGCGTGGCACGCATTTCAATTTGAACCTTAACATATTCATAGGACTTCAGATTTCTTAGAAATTATATAATTTCATTATAACTTAAATCATATAATAAATTAAAAAAAAAATCATCGTTTTCAATTATTGATCGTATTCAAATAGATACGAATCAAGATGATTATGTGAAGGGGTGCCACGCCCCCTAAAGCCCCAAGGCCCCCCTGTTACCCCCCCCCCCCCCCCCCCCTTGTAACCTGACTGATACAACAGGGTTCACTGACTGTCATAACCAACACACGCACGGACGGCTTTCTAGGTGGAATAAATCTAGGTACGTTCAACTGTAAAAAAGAAAAATAAATTCTCGTGATTTTATGTTTGTCTCTTTTTTTCCGTCGGGAAAGCTGAGATAGCGGTTAATCATATTAACTTATTAACTGATTTAACTTTGGGAGTTTACTTATTAACTGATTTAACTTTGGGAGTTTACTTATTAACTGATTTAACTTTGGGAGTTTATTTATTAACTGATTTAACTTTGGGAGTTTACTTATTAACTGATTTAACTTTGGGAGTTTACGTATTAACTGATTTAACTTTGGGAGTTTACTTATTAACTGATTTAACTTTGGGAGTTTACTTATTAACTGATTTAACTTTGGGAGTTTACTTATTAACTGATTTAACTTGGGGAGTTTACTTATTAACTGATTTAACTTTGGGAGTTTACTTATTAACTGATTTAACTTTGGGAGTTTACTTATTAACTGATTTAACTTTGGGAGTTTACTTATTAACTGATTTAACTTCGGGAGTTTAGATGCAGGAATTTAGGAAATAATGCTGTTGTTGTTCTTAAAGTATTTCATTTTCCTTGTTAATTACTTTTCTTGTAGTTTATTTATTTCCTTATTTCCTTTTCTCACTGAGCTATTTTTTCCTTATTGGAGGCCTTGGGCTTATAGGACTATCCCGCTTTCCCAACCAGGGTTGTAGCTTAACTAATAATAATGATAATAATATTAATGATGATAATAATAATAATAGTAATAATAATGAATAGATATGATCATTCGTTAGCTTGCCCTCCGCCGTCACCAAATGTAGATTCAATTACTAAAATGATTGTTAAAAAGTGACACCTTTTAAACAAGTTAATTAGTTCCGGCAAAATTGTTAGTAATACGTCAAAAAGTCCAAATAATCAAAAGCCAAAAAAAAAAAATCGTATGCCAAAAATTTCCATTTCGCTTAGTCGTTTTATAGTTTATATATGACATCTGTTTTGATATTGTTACTGTTTTTAAAATATTCTATTAATTTTTTCTCATGCAGTTTATTTATTTCCTTATTTCCTTTCCTCATTTGGGCTATTTTTCCCTGTTGGAGAATATCGAGAAATATCCTAAACTTAAATTGAAGTATTCTATACTGAGTAAGCACCAATAGCAAAAAAAAAAAAAAAAAAAAAAAAAAAATGAAAAAATAATTTGTCGTCTCAAATCTTACAAGAATACTTTTGGTTAATATCTGCGGTAAGTGAACGCTGCACTTCACGGACATACTCTCTCTCTCTCTCTCTCTCTCTCTCTCTCTCTCTCTCTCTCTCTCTCTCTCTCTCTCTCTCTCTCATAAACATACAGATACACACATACACTTCCGATTGTCTTCAAAAGATTGTGACATAGAATAATACAATTTTCACTCAAATTCACAGAAATATCCCTAGTTTTGATTTCCTCAAATGGAAATCGAATGGCAAGACAGATGACAAAGGTTCGTTTTAATGAAGACGAAATTTTATATCAAATAACTAGGAACAAAACAAAAAGTTCGTAGACCTCTTTATAAATACATCAATTGAGCAGTATGCGTCTGTGCGATTTCTAATTTGACCGCATTTATGCGTACCGTCAAGTTAAGGACCTCGCGACACATGGCTGGACGCAAGTTAAACATTGTTAATATGGCGAGTTAATGACCGCATGATAAACTAAAGCAGAGGTGGTACTTTAACTGATCGAGTTATATTTACCGGAAAGGATACTACGCTCAAATACGCAAAATATAATGAAAAGGAGCGTATAGTTAAGAACAGTTAAGTTATAATATTGTGGGTTCGTATATATTGCGTTTCATACTATTACTTTACTTTCCGTTAACTGGCGTCACTCTGAAAAGGGTCATTATTGGCGATACGCAAACTGGCGTCACTATGAAAACGGCCATTATTAGCGGTACGCAAACTGGCGTCACTATGAAAACGGTCATTATTAGCGGTACGCAAACTGGCGTCACTATGAAAACGGTCATTATTGGCGATACACAAACTGGCGTCACTATGAAAACGGTCATTATTAGCGGTACGCAAACTGGCGTCACTATGAAAAGGGTCATTATTGGCGATAGGCAAACTGGCGTCACTATGAAAAGGGTCATTATTGGCGATACGCAAACTTGCGTCACTATCAAAAGGGTCATTATTGGCGATACGCAAACTGTCGTCACTATCAAAAGGGTCATTATTGGCGATACGCAAACTGGCGTCACTATGAAAACGGTCATTATTGGTGATACGCAAACTGGCGTCACTATGAAAACGGTCATTATTAGCGATACGCAAACTGGCGCCACTATGAAAAGGGTCATTATTGGTGATACGCAAACTGGTATCACCATGAAAAGGGTCATAATTGGCGATACGCAAACTGGCGTCACTATAAAAAGGGTCATTATTGGCGATACGCAACCTGGCGTCACTATGAAAACGGTCATTAGTAGCGATACGCAAACTGACGCCACTATCAAAAGGGTCATTTATGGCGATACACAAACTGGCGTAACTATGAAAAGGGTCATTATTAGCGATACGCAAACTGGCGTCACTATCAAAAGGGTCATTATTGGCGATACGCAAACTTGCGTCACTATGAAAAGGGTCATTATTGGCGATACGCAAACTTGCGTCACTATGAAAACGGTCATTATTAGCGATACGCAAACTGGTGTCACTAGGAAAAGGGTCATTATTGGCGATACGCAAACTGGCATTACTATCAAAAGGGTCATTAATGGTGATACGCAAACTGGAGTCACTATGAAAACGTTCATTATTAGCGATATGCAAACTTGCGTCACTATCAAAAGGGTCATTTATGGCGATACGCAAACTGGCGTCACTATGAAAAGGATCATTATTGGCGATACGCAAACTGGCGTCACTATCAAAAGGGTCATTATTGGCGATACGCAACCTGGCGTCACTATGAAAACGGTCATTATTGGCGATACGCAACCTGGCGTCACTATGAAAACGGTCATTATTAGCGATACGCAAACTTGCGTCACTATGAAAACGGTCATTACTGGCGATACGCAAACTTGCGTCACTATCAAAAGGGTCATTATTGGCCATACGCAAACTGGCGTCACTATCAAAAGGGTCATTATTGGCAATACGCAAACTGGCGTCACTATGAAAACGGTCATTATTGGCGATACGCAACCTGGCGTCACTATGAAAACGGTCATTACTGGCGATACGCAAACTTGCGTCACTATCAAAAGGGTCATTATTGGCCATACGCAAACTGGCGTCACTATCAAAAGGGTCATTATTGGCAATACGCAAACTGGCGTCACTATGAAAACGGTCATTATTACCGATACGCAAACTGACGTCACTATGAAAAGGGTCATTATTGGCAATACGCAAACTGGTCACTATGAAAACGGTCATTATTAGCGATACGCAAGCTGGCGTCACTATGAAAACGGTCATTATTGGCGATACGCAAACTGGCGTCACTATGAAAACGGTCATTATTGGCGATACGCAAACTGGCTTCTCTATCCAAAGGGTCATTATTAGCGATACGCAAACTGGCGTCACTATCAAAAGGGTCATTAATGGTGATACGTAAACTGGCGTCACTATGAAAACGGTCATTATTGGCGTCACTATCAATAGGGTCATTATTGGCGATACGCAAACTTGCGTCACTATGAAAAGGATTATCCATGGCTATACACAAGCGTAAATGCGTATAAGTTAGATTTATCCCGACTATAAATTTCCAAAGACAACTTCATTGTGGCTACATAAGAGACTTAATTGCGTAAAAGAGGAAATTAATTTTCTTGGCGTATTTGACATTTCAAGGAGAGAAAATCTAGATTCCAGTTTAATAAAGAATCTTTCTCAAGAGTCTAGGAATTTAATAACCTAGAGGCCATAGACATAAAACCTTTCCCAAAGTGTTGTTAAAATGTAATAACCTTACTTATTTCATCAGACTTTATGACATACTTCGTTTTTTATAACGTGAATTTTCCTCACGAAGATAATTTAATCTCGTTAGTTTTTATGATCTGGATGGTTTTAGTATCGGTGATTAATTTCTTATTCATATAATTTTTAAGAATTTTCAATATATTTTCTTATATATATTTTTTTTTTTTAGTTTTATAATACCGTAGTTGTTTATTAGCCGTTCTGTCCACTTTATTTCAAATATTTGTTTTAATTGTTAATTACTTCTCATGTAGTTCATTTTTTTCCAAATTTCCTTTCCTCACTGGGCTATTTTTCCCTTGTTGGAGCCCTTGAGTTTATAGCATCCTCCTCTTCCAACTAGGGTTGTAGCTTTCCTAATAATAATAATAATAATTTCTTATATTTTTATTTTTTTTTTTTAGTTTTATAATAGTCGTTTACTAGCTGTTCTGTCCACTTTATTTCAAATATTTTATTTTAATTGTTAATTATTTTCCAAATTTCCTTTCCTCACTGGGCTATTTTTCCATGTTGGAGCCATTGAGCTTATAGCATCCTCCTTTTCCAACTACGGTTATAGCTTGCCTAATAATAATAATAATAATAATAATAATAATAATAATTTCTTAAATTTTTATTTTTTTTTTTTAGTTTTATAATAGTCGTTTACTAGCTGTTCTGTCCACTTTATTTCAAATATTTTATTTTAATTATTTATTATTTTCCAAATTTCTTTTCCTCACTGGGCTATTTTTCCATGTTGGAGCCATTGAGCTTATATCATCCTCCTCTTCCATCTAGGGCTGTAGCTTGCCTAATAATAATAATAATAATAATAATTTCTTAAATTTTTATTTTTTTTTTAGTTTTATAATAGTCGTTTACTAGCTGTTCTGTCCACTTTATTTCAAATATTTTATTTTAATTGTTTATTATTTTCCAAATTTCCTTTCCTCACTGGGCTATTTTTCCATGTTGGAGCCATTGAGCTTATAGCATCCTCCTTTTCCAACTACGGTTATAGCTTGCCTAATAATAATAATAATAATAATTTCTTAAATTTTTATTTTTTTTTTAGTTTTATAATAGTCGTTTACTGGCCGTTCTGTCCACTTTATTTCAAATATTTTATTTTAATTGTTTATTATTTTCCAAATTTCCTTTCCTCACTGGGCTATTTTTCCATGTTAGAGCCATTGAGCTTATAGCATTCTCCTTTTCCAACTAGGGTTATAGCTTGCCTAATAATGATAATAATAATAATAATAATAATAATAATAATAATAATAATAATAATAATAATAATAACAGCGATTACAAAAGAAGGGTACATAGGTGTGTAAAATTATTAATATCCTATTTCTTAATTTATTACTTGTTAATTTGTACATTTATTTATCCTCTTTCTTTAGTCTCGTTTCTGTCTAGAAGAGGACGAAAAAAATACATATAAACGTAAGTACTTTAAGTTCAAATTAAAAGAAATAAAATAAAACTTAATTGAATCCTAACAATCTCATTCTGGCCACAGCCAAAAGATTTGGTGAAAGCAGCCTTTGTCTAAAACTACATTTTGTTCATCGTTCTCTTTAATTCGTATCTGGGGAAGAATTAATTGGTTCGAAAGAAATTAATTGTTAATTAGCGATGTTATCTAGAGAAGAAAGGCAATATTCTATCAGAGTTTGCAGTTTAATTACGTGGAAGAATTTTATCTCCATTATTTAATCGTTTCTCAGGCTATGCATGAAAGATAGAAGAAATTTAGCGATATCCTTTAGAAGAATTTGATCTCATATATTCAATCGTCTCTCAGGCTCTGCATGAAAGATAGAAGAAAATTTAGTTATATCCTTTAGAAGAATTTGATCTCATATATTCAATCGTCTCTCAGGCTCTGCATGAAAGATAGAAGAAAATTTTGTTATATCCTTTAGAAGAATTTGATCTCATATATTCAATCGTCTCTCAGGCTCTGCATGAAAGATAGAAGAAAATTTAGTTATATCCTTTAGAAGAATTTGATCTCATATATTCAATCGTCTCTCAGGCTCTGCATGAATGATAGAAGAAAATTTACCTATATCTTTTGCGTTAAATATTTTTAGTTGAACAGTTCTGCTTGTTCGTTTTCCGTATTTTCGATTTTGGACATAAAGTCAACAAAAGGATTGGATTAGACACTATTCATCGCCGAGTTGTAACTGAGGGAAAATCCCACAGTTGTACTAAGAAATAACATTATAGGCTATAGAGTTTGGAAAGGATTATGAAAGAGAGATTGTGGGAACGGAGGTAGTTTAGAAAGATAAAAAGAGGGTGCCGCTAGGTCTTTAGGAATCACGCGAAGGACCCTTATGGGAACTTGGGAAGCTTTTGCAATAAGCAGATAGGAGAAATAAGACATAATTGAGTGGACACAGATATCTCTGAAAACTAAGATATGAGAGTTTTAAAAACTTTAATGTAATCAACAAGGCCAAGTCAACATTTTGGAATATTTCTTTAAAAATATCTTCTGCGTATTATATAGAGACATAGAATCCTTCATGAGAATCGCCTTATTATGTTTGGAAAGAGCAGCTTGTATTACTGCTATCATCTTTATAAAGGACGAATATCTAAGATAATTATTGCTTAAGTGGAGATGAAAACAACAACGTCACAAATATGAGAAGGGCGCCGAGCCGCCGGCCATGAGAGAGAGAGAGAGAGAGAGAGAGAGAGAGAGAGAGAGAACTTCAATGACGAACTCACACAGGACCTTGGTATCTTTCGCTCTGTTTGTTTATTTATTCATATAGTTATCTTATACACAAAGGGACACTTGTATAAGCTTACTCCTCTCGCGATGCATAAGTTGAATTAAATAATTGAGACCCGACAATGCTTGCTTCTTATTACTATAAATTTACGCACAGAGTATCTTTCTTTCCCTAGCAAGGATAATGTAATTACTCTCCAATTACTAACAGGATATAAATTACATTATAATTTATAGATTAATTTATAGAAGCATCGATTTAAATGAAGCTGAGGATAGATCATCAGTTTAACAAATTCAAAACCTTCCGATTTGAATTTTGCTTCCAAGATATTTATGTTATTAATATTTAATCATTCGTATTAATTATTGATTATTTAGCATTGTCTACATAATGGTATTGCATCTTAATACCCTAATACTATTATATACCCGTCGTGGACAGAGCGGGTTTTATTCTCTATTAAGTTTTGATTGATGTTTTAGTTTGTATTGGATTTCGAAAGTCTTTGTATTCTATTTTTTACCTTGATATATATATATATATATATATATATATATATATATACATATATATATATATATATATATATATATATATATATATATATATATATATATATATATGTGTGTATATATATATATATATATATATATAAATTGTTTTTACTTTGAATTTGGTTTTTTATCGTCACTATTCTATTACAATTAACTGTATGAACATTCGTGTCTGAAGTTTCAAAAAGATTATATTTTATATGCTGGATTTCTCTCGATTCTAATAGTCAGGCCTTCTCCATCATAAGGCTCAATACTACACACTACTCTAGAAGCTTTATTCCAGCTATGACCAAGTTGTGGAATGATCTTCCTTATCGGGTAGTTGAACCAGTGGAACTTCAAAAGTTCAAACTCGCAGCAAATGTTTATATGTTGAACAGGCTTACATAAGTCCTTATATAGTTTATATATCAAATATCTGTTTTAATGTTGTTAATGTTTTTTAGAATATTTTATTGTTAATTTTTCATTACTTCTTATATCGTTTATTTCCTTATTTGCTTTCCTCACTGGGCTATTTTTCCCTGTTGGAACCCTTGGGCGTATAGCATCCTGCTTTTCCAAATAGGGTTGTAGCTTAGCTAGTAATAATAATAATAATAATAATAATAATAATAATAATAATAATAATAATAATAATAGATATTAGAGTCCTTGGGCTTATAGCATCTTGCTTTTCCAAATAGGGTTGTAGCTTAGCTAGTAATAATAATAATAATAATAATAATAATAATAATAATAATAATAATAATAATAGTAGATATTGTCGGAGATGAATTTAATCCAGTGACAACATACCGTATCAAAACATTATTAACTTATCGCCTAGTTACATACTGGAAGACTGCACGAAATATCAAACCTTAAATACGAGACTGTAGTCATTTTCGGCCGATTAAGTGATCATTAACTTTGATTGAGGGTTAAATTAACGGCAGCGCGCCAGATATTGTATTATGAAATTTTGCTTGTTATCATTTTTATTCTTTCTAATGCGTTTTTTTTAATTACGTTACAAAATTACAATCACCTAATTCAGTTAGGTTTCCCGTTCACATTATTATTATTATTATTATTATTATTATTATTGTTATTGTTATTATTATTATTATTATTATTATTATTATTAGCTAAGCTACAACCCTAATTGGAAAAGCAGGATGCTATAAGCCCAAGGGCTCAAACAGGGAAATATAACCCAGGGAGGAAAAGAAATAAGGAATTAGATAAACTACAAGAGAAGTAATGATCAATTAAAGTAAAATATTTTAAGAACAGTAACATCATTAAGATTGATCTTTCATATATAAGCTAAAAAAAAAAAATAACACAAGAGGGAGATAGATAAGATAGATTAGTGTGCCTAAGTGTAAGAAGGGTAAGATTGAGTTACTGGTAAAGGACATTAACCTTTAGCAACAACCCCCGCCCTCCCCCCCCCCCTCCGCTTTTTATCGGGACTTAAGCGCTGTTTGAGTGTATAGACTCAAGGCAAAGTTCCATAGAATCCGACTAAAGTATGAATGGCCTTCAGAAGATACGGCTTATCTCGCCCATGAGACAAAACGTAGTTGGCCTTCACTTGTAGATAGTGTAAAAGGAAACCATCATCATCATCATCATCTCCTCCTACGCCTGTTGACGCGAGGGCCTCGGTTAGATTTCGTCAGTCGTCTCTATCTTGAGCTTTTAATCCCACACTTCTCCATTCATCGTCTATTTCACGCTTCACAGTCCTCAGCCATGTAGGCCTGGGTCTTCCAACTCTTCTAGTGCCTTGTGAAACTCAGTTGAAAAGTCTGGTGATCCTACGCCTGTTGATGCAAAGGGCCTCGGTTAGATTTCGCCAGTCGTCTCTACCTTGAGCTTTTCATTCAACACTTCTCCATTCATCATCTCCTACTTCACGCTTCATAGTCCTCAGCCATGTAGGCCTGGGTCTTCCAACTTTTCTAGTGCCTTGTGGAACCCAGTTGAAAAGCCTGGTGAGCTAAACTCTCTTGGGGAGTGAGAAGAGCATATCTAGATCATCTCCATTTCCTTTACCATGATCTCAT
>NC_090763.1:48975155-49020155 GCF_036898095.1 Palaemon carinicauda
GCACCAACTAATTCGCCCTTCGTCTTCTCCTTCTGCAGAGATGGTCCGTCATCGTGTCGCGCCCTTCAGCAGCTGAAGGGCATCGTTCCGTCCGATAACGACCCCTCCCTCTCGCTCTCCCCCCTCCCCATCATGGCGCCCATTGCGGTGCAGGGGTGTGGGGGACGTGAGGGCCTGGGCGGGGGCTGTGCCCGGACGACCCTGCCCTTGTTGTCCCGACTGCCAAGCCACTGTAATACCACCACCCACCACAAGGAGCTGATGACCCTGGCTGACCTGCTCGACGGTTGCCCCAAGGTGGAACCTTTCGCTTACCAAGGTTAGTTTAGTAGTGCAATACAGATTATTATTATTATTATTATTATTATTATTATTATTATTATTATTATTATTCGCTTACCAAGGTTAGTTTAATAGTGTAATGTAGATTATTATTATTATTATTATTATTATTATTATTATTATTATTCGCTTACCAAGGTTAGTTTAGTAGTGCAATTATTATTATTATTATTATTATTATTATTATTATTATTATTATTCGCTTACCAAGGTTAGTTTAATAGTGCAATGTAGATTATTATTGTTATTATTATTATTATTGTTATTATTTTTATTATTATTATTATTATTATTATTATTATTATTACATAATAAGCTACAACCCTAGTTGAAAAAGCAGGAGGCTATAAGCCCAAGGGCTCCAACAAAGAAAAATAGCCCAGTGAGAAAAGGAAACAAGGAAATAAATAAACTACAAAAGAAGTAATGAACAATTAGAATTGAATATTTCAAGAACAGTAACATCATTAAATTAGATCTTTCATATATAAACTATAAAAAAAAAAAAACAAGAGGAAGAGAAATAAGATAGAATAGTGTATCCGAGTGTACCCGCAAGCAATAGAATTTATGATAAACATTATGGTTGCGGTGGCCTATTGGAAACGTCCCTACCTGGCGTTCTATTGGACGGGAGATCAAGTCCCGGTGAAACTCGATAGTTTCTTCTAGTGTCTGCAACCTCACCATCCTTGTGAGTTAAGGTTGGGGTGTTTGATGGAGCCTATTGGTCTACCTGCTGAGTCATCAGCAGCCATTGCCTGGCCCTCTCTGGTCCTAGTTGGATTGGAAAGGGGGCTTGGGCGTTGATCATATATATATATATATATATATATATATATATATATATATATATATATATATATATATATGTGTGTGTGTGTGTGTGTGTATATATATATATATATATATATATATATATATATATATATATATATATATATATATATATATAAGGCCAATCTCTAGGACTTTATCCTGCTAACCAGGGCAATGTTACTACTCCTTGCCTCTGCCATTCATGAGTGACCTTTAAATTCCAAATATGAGCACAAATTTGTATTTTAAAAGTGTGTTTTGAATAATCCATTGGAGATCTCGTATGTACATTTTTATTATCATGAGTAATTGGGTACGCACACGAGTATATTAGAGTCCCCTGAGACTTTTTGTGAATGTGCGAATACTTTTACAAACGTATAGAGTCGGCCAAGAATTAAACTCCAACACGGAGGTGCCAAGATTGTAAGCTCATTGGTAAAACACTGCCAAAGCATCTATAACAATGGGGACGCGGAAAGAAAGGAAATTAGAAACTCGAGGTCAATGGTCGAAGAGGCCAGGATGCATTTGGGACAGGTGTTGCTCTGGGCATTTTGAAATTATTACTTCTTCCTTTTATTATATTGCAGTAATTTATATAAAATACATAAACTACATATTTTTTTTTTTATGGAATTTACTTCTGAATGTTATTACCATTTTGAAAGTATTACTTCTCCCTTTTATTATATTGAAGTATTTTATATAAAATACATAAACTACATATTCTTTTTTTATGGAATTTACTTCTGTACATAATTACGATTTTGAAAGTATTACTTCTCTCTTTTATTATATTGCAGTATTTATATAAGATACATAAATTACATATTCTTTTTTATGGAATTTACTTCAGTACAAAATTACCATTTTGAAAGTATTACTTCTCCCTGTTATTGTATTGCAGTAATTTATACAAAATACATAAACTACATATTCTTTTTTATGGAATTTACTTCTGTATATAATTACCATTTTGAAATTATTACTTCTCCCTTTTATTGTATTGAAGTAATTTATATAAAATACATAAACTACATATTCTTTTTTATGAAATTTACTTCTGTATATAATTTCCATTTTGAAATTATTAGTTCTCCCTTTTATTGTATTAAAGTAATTTATATAAAATACTTAAACTACATATTCTTCTTTATGGAATTTACTTCTGTTTATAATTACCATTTTTAAATTATTACTTCTCCCTTTTATTGTATTGAAGTAATTTATATAAAATACATAATCTTGATGAAATTTACTTCTGTAAAAAAATAATATTAAAATCCCTGAAAAATATGATTTATTTTCAACATGACTGACGATTACACACAGACTTTTCATGCATCAACATCAAAATGATAAACAGAAAAAAATATGAGAAAAATATAAATGATATAATAAATTGATGCCGACCACTTACCTGGATTAATTGAGCATGAAAAGTATTAGTGGTTATTGATCAATAACCTCTACTGAATCATTTTCATTTACGTTAACATAGCGTCTATAAATGTTTTATTTTCTTTCCTCACTGGGCTATTTTTCCCTATTGGAGCCCTTGGGCTTATAGCATCTTGCTTTTCCAACTAGGGTTGTAGCTTGGCTAGTAATAATAATAATAATATTAATTCTGTGAACGTTATTCTGATTATTCCCTACATTGTACAGAATTCCTGTATTATCCTCTGATTAAAGCCTTTTCTGTCACGATTATTATTATTATTATTATTATTATTATTATTATTATTATTATTATTATTTTTATTATTATTATTATTATTACTATATTTATTTTTATTGTTATTATAATTATTATTACTATTTTTATTATTATTATTATTATTATTATTATTATTATTATTATTAGTATTATTATTATTAGTAGTATTATTATTATTATTATGATTATTATTATTATTATTATTATTATTACTACTACTATTTTTATTGTTATTACTATTATTATTATTATTATTATTATTATTATTATTATTATTATTACTATGTTTATTTTTATTATTATTATCATTACTATTTTTATTATTATTATTATTATTATTATTATTATTATTATTATTATTATTATTATTACTTGCTAACCTACAATCCTTGTTCGAAAAGCAGGATACTATAAGCCCAAGGGCTCCAAGAGGGGAAAATAACCCAGTGAGGAAAGGAAATGAGACCAATAGAATAGTGTGCCTGAGTGTATCCTCAAACACGAGAACTCTAAGCCAACCGCCTTTTTTATATGATCATCCATTACCAACTGCGCAAAATTACCCATTATTTCCTGAAGCGTTATTTCTAATTACCATTTCTGCATGACATTTTCTATATAATTAGAATTATTTATCATATTTCCCTTATCACCTCCTCCCATTTTTCGTAGCTTCTTCCTGAGCCTGTCTTTTTCTTCCTTGTATTTCTTTCACTCTTTATCACCGTTCTCACTTCTACCTCACACTATTCTATCTTATTTCTCTTCCTCTTGTTTTTGTTAAAGTTTTTTTATAGTTTATATAGGAGATATTTATTTTAATGTTGTTACTCTTCTTAGAATATTTTATTTTCATTTTTTTTCCTTTCCTCACTGGGCTATTTTCCTTGTTGGAGCCCTTGGGCTTATAGCATCTTGTTGTTCCAATTAGGGTTATAGCTTAGCTTATAATAATAATAATAATAATAATAATAACAGCTATTTGGAAACCGCTTTCTCTCCTTCTCTTCCCAAACCCTTCAGTTTACTCCTAAACCATCCGACTATTTCATCCTTCCAATATGTGAAGCTGTCCCTGCACAATGGCTCCCACCCGAAGGATATCCCCTTTTCAACCTTCCTATCTCCCCATTTGGACGTCCTACTTCTTAAGCGAAGCCCCTTTTGCGTCCTTCGTCCGTCTCTTTACACGTCACTCATCCTGCTAAGTGGCATGATAGCAGCGAAACTCGTAATTGTGTATTTTACTCTGTCAGCGTCTGTTTTCCATTCACTTTTGCAGTTTTACGAAGATATTTGTAGAGAGAGAGAGAGAGATAGAGAGAGAGAGAGAGAGAGAGAGAGAGAGAGAGAGAGAGAGAGAGAGAGAACTAACTCGATACATAGATAATTTTTTTACAGTAAAATGCTACCTTTACTATCATCATCAATGAAATATGAGAGAGAGAGAGAGAGAGAGAGAGAGAGAGAGAGAGAGAGAGAGAGAGAGAGAGAGAGAGAGAACTAACTCGATACATAGATTATTTTTTTACAGTAAAATGCTACCTTTACTATCATCATCAATGAAATATGAGAGAGAGAGAGAGAGAGAGAGAGAGAGAGAGAGAGAGAGAGAGAGAGAGAGAGAGAGAGAGAGATAACTAACTCGATACATAGATTAATTTTTTACAGTAAAATGCTACCTTTACTTCATCATCAATGAAATATGAAGAGAGAGAGAGAGAGAGAGAGAGAGAGAGAGAGAGAGAGAGAGAGAACTAACTCGATACATAGATAAATTTTTTACAGTAAAATGCTAATTTTAGTATCATCATCAATAAAATTTATATTCTTTTGGGCAAGATTTCCTTATTTCTGTAGATCGAAGAGTATTTCTTCTTCTAAGAAAATGTCTTTCTTTTCCAGATACCAAAGTCAATAGCTTAGCAAATTGTAGAGGCAGTTTCACAATATGCAATCTACTATTTGGCTACGAAGAACAGGAGAACTCTATAGATATAGAGGTAAGGAATTGTTGGGATATTCTCATGTTAGTTAATTAGGCTTTTTTAATTATTTCATACAATTAGCATGAATGTTGAAGATGTTTGAAATTAGAATGTTGAAACGAAGTGCAAAGTAACAATCATGTATCTTATGAAATATGAGAGGCAATGTACAAAATGTGAAAGAATTTTGTAATTGTAAAGGGCATAGTCAATAATTGGCCAGAAATATTTCAGGAATGAACTTGGGAATTAACATATCTATGCCCTTTGATCTTTTAAAAGTCCTGCAGTTGAATTCAAATCAATATTTGAAACCGTAATGCAAAAGTATATTCCCTTGATGAACACATTTCTCTTAGTTCTCAAAGCAAAGAGAACACATGAATGCATAAGAAATTTTGGATGCCAAGACCAGAAACGAGATTTATTGAACTTTATTTGAAAAAAATAAAAGAGAATGAATGATGTGAATAGACAGGCCCAACAGTCTTGTTAAACGTCATACTTTTTATACTTTTTTGACTAAATTATAACTTATCATGTACATTATATTAATTTTAAAACAAAATTAAAGTTTTATCAAAGCAAATAAAACCATGTTAATTTATTTTTATCATTCATAAATAACATAAACAAGGTTATCTTTTTTATGAATTTTAACCACATTATAAAGTATGATATTGTACAACACTATTCATTCTAAACAAATTTAAAATCCTAAAAAAAATTAGAATTCCTTTAATTACGAAAACAAATAAAACCATTTAAGTTTATGTTTATCATTCATATATAACAACAACAATAATAACAATATTGACCGTCTTTCAGAAATTCACACCAACGGCGCTACACATAGCCTGCTTATCACCTCAACCTGCACCATTAGTCGGCAAACTCGTGTCCTCAGGAGTACACGTAAATGAGGCAAACCTTCTTGGTCAAACTCCCCTTCACGCTTTGCTAATGGGTAAGTTTTTTTTTTTTTTTTTTTTTTTTTTTGACTGGCAGGTTTTTTTTATTTTTCTATTACTGGAAGGTTTTTTTTTTTTTTTTTTTTTCTTTGACGCAGTTTTTTTTTTCTTTTTTTTTTGTTTTTTTTTTTTTTTTTAGCAGGAAATATGGATTATGATTTTGTATTCTGAAGGTGAACAATCGGTTCAGATTGCACTGCGAAGACCTCGTATCGAAGGAAATGTTCTTGTGTCTGTTAGCACTAAATATAGAAAATATCTCTTCTTTTAAAACTAGTGGTCTGGTATGAACACTATTCTGGTGTGAACACTAATCTGGTATGAACACTAGTCTAGTATGAACACAAGTCTGGTATGAAAACTAGTCTAGTATGAACACTAGTCTGGTATGAACACAAGTCTTGCACGAACACTAGTCTGGTATGAACACTATTCTTGTATGAACACTAGTCTGGTATGAACATTAGTCTGGTATGAATACTATTCTTGTATGAACACTAGTCTTGAACAAACACTAGTTTGATATGAACATAAGTCTAATTATAACACTAGTCAGGTATGAACACTAGTCTAGTATGAACACTAGTCTGGTATGAACACTATAAATGAGAAACGAAAATCCCAAAGGTGATTCATTCATAATATACATTTTTGCATTCTTACCTTCTGCAGGAGATATCCGAAGTGGCAGTATGACAGACGCCCTCAAGATCATCTTGAGCAATGGGGGTGACGTTAGTGCCAAGGACCTCTCAGGGGACACGCCGCTTCTCTTCGTCAGGAATCTCCTAAGACAGGGACTCTTCAGTAAAGCAGCGGAGGTTGCGCAGGTGCTTTTGCAAGCAGGGGCTCAAGTCGATGCTGTAAACAACGAGGTACGTTACACTACAGTCCATTTCTTTTATCGTGGCAGATTTGCACCTTTTAGCTCAGAAAAGTTTCCTGATCGCTGATTGGTTAGAATTATCTCGTCCAACCAATCAGCGATCAGGAAACTTTTCCGAGCTAAAAGGGCACCGCCGCGAGTCGGTGCAAATCTGCATCGCTAAAAGAAATAGACTATAGGATTGATTTTTGCGTGTCCTTTTACAGTGAAATCAAAGTAATATATATCAGAAATAATCTATTACATTATCTTGGTTGCTATACCATGAAAATAGCCATTTATGTACAGTATAGAGTATAAAATAAAAGTAATATATATTAAAAACAATCAGGGGCATTTTTGTCTTTTTATTACTAACGTGTCTTATACACCACGATAATAGTCATTTACAAACTCTTTTAACTGATATTTCTATGAACAGTATATATATATATATATATATATATATATATATATATATATATATATATATATTTTTTTTTTTTTTTTTTTTCTCCATGAAAGGGTCGATAGGATAAAATTTTCCTTTTCGTTGCCTTTACTGTATGTCAGGCAGAAGTCTTAGATCTTGTATTATTATTATTATTATTATTATTAGTATTATTATTATTATTATTATTATTATTATTATTATTATTACTAGCTAAGCTATAACCCTTGTAAAAAACAAGATACTATAAGCCTTATTATTATTAATGTTATTACTAGCTAAGCTATAACCATAGTTGGAAAAACAAAATGCTATAAGCCCAAGGGTTTCAACAGGGAAAAAATACCCCAGTGAGGAAAGGAAACAAGGAAATGAATAAACTAATATTTATACATTGATGAGCAAGAACATTCAACCGATCAGTTTTACTTATGATTCTAAGCAATGAAAGTGTTTTTTTTTTTTTTTTTTTTTTTTTTTTTTTTTTTTTTTTTTTTTTTTTTAACCCTACTTGGTAAAACAAAATGTTATGAGCCCAAGGGTTCCAACAAGGAAAAATAGCCCAGTGAGGAAAGGAAACAAGGAAATGAATAAACAAATGTTTATACATTGATGACCTGAACATTCAATCATGCAGTTTTACTTATGATTCTATACAATGAAACCTTTTTTTTTTTTTTTTTTTTTTCTAAATTAATATTGTGATTTAATTACCTTTCCAGGGTCGGACCTTGCTGACATACAGTATAGAACACTTAGACGATTCTCTCATGCTCACAAGAACGCTTTTAAACAACGGTGCATCGGTTTGGGGAGCTCAGGACAGTTGTGATAAAGATCAAAGTGTATTTACCTGGTTTCTTAAGGTAAGTCATTCTATTTATGGAAATTAATGTTTCGTATCAAGAGATGATATAATATATATATATATATATATATTTATATTTATATTTATATATATATATATATATATATATATATATATATGTATATATATATATATATATATATATATATATCATTATATATATATATATATATATATATATATATATATATATAGATATATATATATATATATATATATATATATATATATATATATACATATATAATATATATATATATATATATATATATATGTTTATATATATATATATTTATATATTGATATATGTATGTATATATACATATATATATTTATATATTGATATACATATATACATATATGGAGCATATTTTCCAGCACATTTTTAATTATAAAAAATATGATTCATATGGTACTCTTGTATCCTTTTGTATAAAGATACCAACATTTTTTTTAATGTCTTATTCCATGCTAATTAAATATCCACTTAGATATATTGGTACTACTATATGATTTTGTATAAAGCCCCCCCCCCCCCTAAAAAAACTCCTGGCTAGATAGATGTTCAATTAGATATATTTTATGAACGTTTCATCAAGTTTCCTCATAACCTTTACAGGCTGTGATTTCTCGTCGCAAACTGGAGAATTGTTCCCATACAATTTCAATTCTATCAATGGTGATGGCAGAGAACCCAAGGAGAATGCACCACCATATTCTTAGGACAATGTTTAGACATTCTAGATGTTATAAGGTTAGTATGAAGGGTTTTATTGTTACGGTAAATTGCCTTTAATTTTACTGGGTGTCATATTCAACTGAAATTTCATTTAGAGATTATTGAATCGAACTTATCGAGTAGCTTATATGACACTACAGTATCTTCATAAATGTAAAAAAAAAAAAAAAAATGCATAGTTAGAATAGTTTAACTGGTATTCTAGGTAATGTTTGCAGTGTGCATATTTTTCTTCATGCCATTTTGTGCTGCTGAAAATAGCTGGTGTTCTGTTTCATGTTAGGTTTCCAGGAATGTATAGATAACGGATGGTCTGTCTTCCAAGTTTTAGGTCCAGTTTGTGATCATAGAATAGTTAAACTGTTATTGTAGGCAGTGTCTGCATTTTATATCTTTTTGCAATACCATTTAATACTTTAAAAAAGCTACTGTTCTGTTTCATGTTAGGTTTCCAGGAATGTATAAATAACGGACGGTCTGTCTTCCAGGTTTTAGGTCCAGTTTTTTTGGAGCTGAAGACCCTTATGATGCCCCACTGGACCCAGCCTGCAAGCCTCTCAAGTCTGTGCTGGCGTAGCGTCCGCAACTCACTCACACCAAAGAAGATACACTCCAGCACTCACCTGCTCGGGCTTCCGCCTCTACTGGAAGCCTTCATCCGTCTGGAGGAACCAGGCTATGGCCATTCGTAGCCTCACAAGTCGTTAGTCATGTGATGGAATTTTTTTTACAATGAAAAAAAGAAAAACTTTTAAAAACAAGGTTACAATGTGTGGGATAGACATTGTCACAGGTTAAATTTTTTTTTAACTTTTGTGGCTTCTCCTAGTGATTAGGGAAATTATTTAGGAGCTTAATAGCTCCTTCAATAAGTGGATTTAAACATGGTGACTGTTACTATTTTGATTTGCTGATGATTCACAGAAAATCTATTATACAAAAGCTTGTGGCTGTGGAAGCTCCTTTTTTGGGGAGAGTCATGCTTGCCTATATATTTTTCATTTTTTTATACTTAACGAATTTGTGCATAAAATATATATATTTCTATCAGTTTTCATAGCAAAATCACGAAAAATAGTCTTTGTATAGTTTCAGTTGCATTTTGTTCTCATGGGTCATAACTACAGGATACCAGTTATGATCTGTTAATTTCATAGGTCTTTCATTTTCACAATATACCTTTTAAGTCATGTTTCTCATTTCACGTAAAAAAACTGCATACATTGTATTTTGTCATGATGTTCATTTTGCTTCATTATTTGCATTCATTTTTTTCTCACTGGGAGCGAGTGTCTTGGAGATATTCTCACAAGGTGAATCTAGAATTAAATGTACTGAAGGTCCTCAGCTTGCAAACTTAATTGGTTTAAGAAACTTCGGAAGTCGAATTGTCTGAAAGTCTAATTGCTTGCAAGTCGATTTGTTTGTAAGTCGAATTGTCTGAAAGTCTAATTGCTTGCAAGTCTATTTGATCGTGAGACGAATTGTTTAAAGGTCATTACTTGCGAGTCGAATTGGCTGAACGTCTAATTGTTTGCAAGTCGATTTGTTTGTAAGTCGAATTGGCTGAACTTCTAATTGTTTGCAAGTTGATTAGTTTGCAAGTCGATTTGTTTGCAAGTCGATTTGTTTGCAAGTCGAATTCCTTGCAAGTCAAATTGCCTGAAAGCCTAATTGCTTGCAAGTGCGGTTTGTTTATAAGTCGAATGATCTGAAAGTCTAATTGTTGTAAGTCGATTTGATCTTAAGTCGAATTGTTTAACAGTCTAATTACTTGCCAGTCGAATTGGCTGAACGTCTAATTGCTTGCAAGTTGATTAGTTTGTAAGTCGATTTGTTTGCAAGTCGAATTGTTTGTAAGTCGAATTGTCTGAAAGGCTAATTGCTTGCAAGTCTATTTGATCGTAAGACGAATTGTTTAGAGATCATTACTTGCAACTTGTAAGTCGAATTGTCTGAACGTCTAATTGTTTGCAAGTCGATTTGTTTGTAAATCGAATTTTTTTAACAATTAGGCCTAGGATAGTCCTAATCTGTCTCCCATGTCTATGATTTCCAGCTACAAAAATCAACCAATAGTCCTATTTCATGTGAAATAGATAACAGGTTATTGCAAATTTCTTTTGCTTACTGTATTAAATATGATATTGTTTCATTACAGTATTTCTTTATCTTATTACAGTATACAATCTTTTGATACACCATTTGAGATTGTATAATTTCAGTTGTATTTATGATTGTATCTCCGAGTGTTCGTAAGTCGAGGCGGGCGTTCGTAAGTCGAGTATTTGTAAGATGAGGACCTTCTCCTGCTTTCAGCTTTTAAAAAGAACGAAAAGGCTAAAGCAACGAGACTCTTATTTATGATTTTAGTAATTTTTCGTTCACCGCCACCACCACCACGAGCTGCTCAAAGAGAGAAGAAAGAAAAGTCATTCTATCATCTACCACTTAAGATATTACCAATTTCAGGGGGTCTTACTTGCCAGCACTGAGTGTGCCTTAACATGCGAAAATTTTTACAAACTCAGTTACCGATAGATGAGCACTGTATTTTTATGTCTTCCCTTTTTCTTTTTGCGATCTAGAGCAGTGGTTCCCAACCTTTTTTCTGTCATTTCCCCCCTGCACCCAGTTCAACCATCCAGATTTCCCCCTTCATGCCCCGCCCAGCCCTCATGCCCACTCGCCTGCCTCAGAAATGGGCATGACACTCCAATTCTCCCCTTGAATATCATGTCTTTGAGAACTGATATGATCATATCACAATTGAATGGCTAACAACAAATTGCCACACGTACTATCAGGACATTTTCCGCTTGTTTTAGTTAGTAGGTAGTGTAATTATTTCCCCCCTGGAAGCTTCAAATTTCCCCCCAGGGGGAAATTTCCCCCAGGTTGCGAACCACTGATGTAGAGTACAGATGCGATTAGTGTGCAGTGCCTATGAGACGGTAAAGATTTCATTTTGTCCAGTCTGAAAACTTGTGCTTTAAATGCCCAACTATGTCGTGTTGCTGTAATTCGATCAAAACCGTTTTGAACTTTTAGAGGAATTTTTATTCAAGAGAGGAAGCTCTAACTTTGTCATTTTTATCCCCTTCAATAAAAAACAAAGAAGGAACAGATTTACTAAGGATAGGAACACATTTGCGGTGCCTCTGCCCAGGCTAAAAAAAACTTTTTTTTTTCTTGATTTTAAAGGTTAAAGGATAAAAAACGAAGAAGGAACAGATTTGCTAAGGATAGGAACACATTTGCGGTGCCTCTGCCTAGGTACTCTAAACAATTTTTTTTTTCTTGATTTTAAAGGTTAAAGGTGTCTGGTTTCATTTCCAGCTTCATCAGTTAGATACTCACTAGAACGTCAGCCGGGCAAACCCAACGTCCCTACTGTAGTGCCCAACCACAGTAGTATCCTCCCCAGTAAACAGCTTAAATTCACTACCTAAATTGATCCTTCATCTTTTAGAACTGGGTTAAAGAGATATTTTCCAGACGGTGTTTCAAGACCAAAATGTAATTTTCCATAAATTTCCATCAAGTTTGGTGATATAAAGTTTTCTTTTTTTGATTCTTATTTCAATTAAAGTATCTGTGAGATGTGGTAACCGATCTAAATGTGCGTTATTTACAGACTGGATATTGTTAGATGTTCCATTTTGATGACATAAATAAAGTGCCAAATAACACAGAGTACCATTTTGACGTCAATGAATATATCATTACTGTTCTACAGCGCTCTATGAAGAGGATGTAAATCACATGAGAATTTTTGATGACGTAAATCACATGAGAATTTTTTTATAAATCACATGAGAATTTTTTTATAAATCACATGAGAATTTTTTTATGAGAATATTTACAAGGAAGTTATCAACTCTTACAAGCATAGTTTGTAAAACTGCTTAGAAAAATAAGTTGTAGTGAATTCTTTTACAATCACCCTGTTTAATCTATGTTCCTTGGACATTGTCATTCTTGGATTTTTGACAGAAAGTGTGACAAAGGTATCATCATACTATTTTTACTCTGTAATAACTATAGTCCATTTCTTTTAGCGATGCATATTTGCACCGACTCGCGGCGGTGCCCTTTTTAGTTGGAAAAGTTTCCGGATCGCTGATTGGTTAGAATTATCTTGTCCAACCAATCAGCGATCCGGAAACTTTTCCGAGCTAAAAGGAAGTTTCCTGATCGCTGATTGGTTAGAATTATCTTGTCCAACCAATCAGCGATCCGGAAACTTTTCCGAGCTAAAAGGAAGTTTCCTGATCGCTGATTGGTTAGAATTATCTTGTCCAACCAATCAGCGATCCGGAAACTTTTTCCGAGCTAAAAGGGCACCGCCGCGAGTCGGTGCAAATATGCATCGCTAAAAGAAATGGACTATAAAAGGGTCACATATATGCCTATGCAAAGGTAAACTCTCCTCCTGCATTTAATGTGTTGTTATGTAACGTCGCTTACAGACAGGTGAAGGCGAGCTTTGGAAATTGCTTTTTTTGGGTCCCTCTCCAGAAAAAAATTGTATAAATTTTAGATGTATTCGAAGGTTGTAGAGATGGTGTTGATGGTGTGTTTTATATATGGTCTCGTTTGCGTTACGCAATAATTGTATTCCACAATCTCGAAAGGAAAGACAATGAAATTGGGAAGATTTTTGTACTTCAGTTACTAAAGAGAAACGTTTGTTAGTAATACAAACGTTTGTTGGAAATGCAAACGTTTGTTGGAAATACAAAAGGTTTTAGAAATGCAAACGTTTATTGGCAATACAAACGTTTGTTAGAAATACAAACGTTTGTTTGAAATACAAACGTTTGTTAGAAATACAAACGTTTGTTAGAGATGCAAACGTTTGTTGGAAATACAAATGTTTGTTAATAATGCAAACGTTTGTTGGCACTACAAACGTTTGTTAGCAATACAAACGTTTGTTAGAAATACATACATTTGTTGGAAATACAAACGTTTGTTGACACTACAAACGTTTGTTAGAAATGCAAACGTTTGTTGGAAATGCAAACGTTCGTTAGTAATGCAAACGTTTGTTGGAAATGCAAATGTTTGCTAGTTATACAAACGTTTGTTGGAATTACAAACGTTTTTTGGATATACAAACGTTTGTTAGAAATACAAACGTTTGTTGAAATTGAAAATACAAACGTTTGTTAGAAATGCAAACGTTTGCTGGAAATACAAACGTTTGTTAGAAATACAAAAGTTTGTAAGAAAATACAAACGTTTGTTAGAAAATACAAACGTTTGTTGGAAATACAAACGTTTCTTGAAAATACAAGCATGCTAGTGACGTTATAGACATTATTCATTAGTGAGAACATCAAATCAGCTCATCCGTGTTTCTGCAAGTCGTGTGTTAATTACCATTAATTAACATTAATTCAATACTTCATTAAGAATATGGATTTTCACCATTCAGATGCCGCACCGTATTCACCATCTTTGCAGGCCCAGATCCGTATGTAGCTTGTGTTTTAGATTTTATTTATATTTAGAATTTTTTTTTTAATTAACCACCATCTTACTCAGGATTCTTATACTGTTATAAGGCTTTCAACCCGTTGTTCATAATGAACTTTTTTTAATATATATATCTACCCCTGCCTTTGTGTTCCGTAAGATTTCTAGTTAGTGGTTTAGTTATAGTGCTACGTCTCTCTTGTACTTTTTTTTTTTTTTTTTTTGATTCCTCAATTTTTTTTTTTTTTTTTTTTTTTTTTTTTTTTTTTTTTTTGATTCCTCAGTAATACTCAGGTGTCATTACTTATTGTGAATCACGTCATTCATCTTTGCCCGGACGATTCTTGGCATTTTGTCATCATTCTCGTGTACTCAGTGATTAAGTGTTGTCCTCTTACCGTTCATCGTTTAAATGTTGGTCCAAGTTCATGAGGGAGAGAGAGAGAGAGAGAGAGAGAGAGAGAGAGAGAGAGAGAGAGAGAGTTTCTAAACGTTTTTACGCTTCCTCCTTGTATTTCCTCCTTAAAAAAAAAATCTTCGCGTAAAAATTACGAAAACATTTAACCTTTGGCAGCACCACTTCATATTCAGGCGTAAAGCTCAAAGTAGGATGTTTTAATCGCTTGTGAATGGGAGAGTCAAGGGACAGGGACAATGCCCTAGCAGGAGAGTGCCCTAGGCCCCTCTCCACCCTAGCTAGGAGCAGGGAGGGCCAGGCAATGGCTGCTGATGACTCAGCAGGTAGACCCATAGGCTCTCCCCGAAAGCCCCTATCCTTAGCTCACATAGGGGAGACAAGGGACAGTGACAATGCCCTAGCAGGAGAGTGCCCTAGGCCCCTCTCCACCCTAGGTAGGAGCAGGGAGGGCCAGGCAATGGCTGCTGATGACAGGTAGAGTCATAGATTCCCCCCAAAGCCCCCTATCCGTAGCTCACATAGGATGGTGAGGTCGCGCACACTCTAAGAAACTATTGAGTTTAAGCGGGACTCAATCTCCCGTCCAGCGGAACTCCAGGCAGAGACGTTTTCCAATAGGCCACCCCAACCCTAACTAGTAATGAAGAGTTCTGATCTTTATTCACTGAAAATTTTTCCGAAATTTTTTTTTAAAAATTTCAGAAAATTTTTCCAAAAATTTTTCCGAAAATTTTTTCGAAAATTTCGGCCTATTTTCGGGCCGAAAATTTTTCCGAAATTTTTTTCCAAAATGACTTCCCCATTTGGTGGCAACTTATCATTAATGAAAGTGTGATGTCATGATAATATTGTCACAATTATCCGTTCGTGTTCCAGTCGATTTGATGCTTTCATTTTTTTTTGGTTTCTCTTCCTCTTCTTTCGTTTTTGCATTTTCTTTCCCTTTTTCAAATGTTACTAGTCTTAGTTTAACCAAACATCATGTTTTGATGCTGTGACCTGAAACTAATGTATAGTAAGAGTAGTCTTAGTAGAGTTTAAGCCCAACGATCCAAGTGTAGCCATTTAGGTCAGTTTTTTATTACTTATGATAACATATCACAGTGCATATTGTACTTCTAGAGAGGGGCTTTTGATATTTCTAGTATATTTCCTACGTTTTTGGTAGTTCATTTTATTAATGATCTTCGGAAAAAGGTGTCACTACCTGTGCCTCTTGTAATCTCGACGTTGCTGTAAGTAGAAAACCGTTTATATGTAACTAGAATCATTAAAAGCGTTCTAATTTTCATATTTAAGATTCGATTACCATATTCCATTACTATAGTCCATTTCTTTTAGCGATGCATATTTGCACCGATTCGCAGCGGTGCCCTTTTAGCTCGGAAAAGTTTCCGGATCGCTGATTGGTTGGACAAGATAATTCTAACCAATCTGCGATCAGGAAACTTTTCCGAGCTAAAAGGGCACCGCCGCGAGTCGGTGCAAATATGCATCGCTAAAAGAAATGGACTATAGTTAAATGTCTTAAATTCTAAAAATACACAAACAATAGCATGAACTAATGTCTGAGTATAAGTGGTGTGGCTACTCTCTCACATATTTAGTTTATTTCCCTAAAACTATGAATTGGATTAAATACAATTGGAGTTAATTAAAGATAATGAGAAGGAAAGATGTACAGCATTGATCAAATTCTGCTGATACATTCTACGTCATTTCGTCTTTTCTACATCAAATTGAGGCACTTTTCTTTTTATGTCCTTTTACCCCCAAAGGACGTACTGGTACGTTTCACAAAACTCATCCCTTTACCCCCATGGACGTACCGGTACGTCCTTGCAAAAAAATGCTATAAAAAATTTTTTTTTCATATTTTTGATAATTTTTTGAAAAAATTCAGGCATTTTCCAAGAGAATGAGACCAACCTGACCTCTCTATGGCAAAATTTAAGGCTGTTAGAGCAATTTAAAAAATATATACTGCAAAATGTGCTGGGGAAAAAATAACCCCTTGGGGGTTAAGGGTTTGAAATTTCCAAAGAGCCTGGGGGTAAAAGGGTTTTAAAAGTGAAACGAAATATTCTTTCGCTTGTCTTAGTCAAACACATCTGTCGAAATTATAAGCTTTTTTTTTTAAGGAGTAGATAAAATCTCTTCTTGTAGTGTTTAAGACACTATATCCTGATGGTGTAGTGAGTTAACTTCTTCGTTGTAGCAAGGGGGTCAAAAGTGTAGTGTATAATGTATAGTGTATGGAACGCTGGCCTTTTAGTCTGTTTATTATCATCATGCTCACCGGAATCATGAAAAACGTCCAAGACACAATGTGAATATTTTGTATAATTTTTTTGTGTGTAAACTTTTGGCGGCTCATTTTTGGGGCCGCCAAAGTAAAAGATATGTATATTTACTTATAAAAATAAAGTGCCCCAGGTGCCAAGAATAGATTTTGTTCTGATTTCATCCTGGTTAATCTGATCATTTTCGGTCGAATATGGAAAATTATAAAAAAAAAAAAAAAGTAAAATTTTTGAATATGGAAAATTAAAAAAAAAAAAAAGTAAAATTTTGGAATATGGAAAATTGAAAAAAAAAATAAGTTAAATTTCTATATCTTTGCTAAGACTGCATCTATACCGTTTAAAAGATATGTATATTTACTTATAAAAATAAAGTGCCCCAGGTGCCAAGAATAGATTTTGTTATGATTCCACCCTGATTAATCTGATCACTTTCGATCAAATATGGAAAATTAAAAAAAAAAAAAATTAAATATCTATATCAGTGATTCCCAACCTTTTTTCTGACATTTCCCCCTGCACCCAGTTCAACCATCCAGATTTCCCCCTTCATGCCCCGCCCAGCCCTCATGCCCACTCGCCTGCCTCAGAAATAAGCATGACACCCCAATTCTCCCCTTGAATATAATGTCAGTGAGAAATGATATGATCATATCACAATTGAATGGCTAACAACAAATTGCCGCATATACTATGTGGACATTTTCCGCTTGTTTTAGTTAGTAGGTAGTGTAATTATTTCCCTCCTGGAAGTTTCAAATTTACCCCCAGGGGGAAATTTCCCCCAAGTTGGGAACCACTGATCTATACCGTTTAAAACGTTTCTAGAAGACTAAACGTACTGCCAGATCATTGCTCTGACAGCATATGTGACGTTCAGAATGCTTCCATATGACTAAAATTACTGCCAGATCTTTGCTATTCCAATACGAATAGAACTAGAAGTTTCCTGTACTGATAAGCATGCCTTAGTCTAATTCCTCAATTGGAACTTATTGACAAATATTTCTCGTCAGTTACAGATATGATTTTCCGTTTCTTGAAAGATGAGAACAAGAAAATGCCAATTTTATAACATATTAATACATGGAAACTAAGTTTTAAAAACCAGGTCCTCAAAAAACTAATAAAAGAAAATTTCTTTGGTGAATGACTAACAAATAACTCATATATTTACCACCCCAAGTATCTGGCCTCCAAAGCAAGATTATACTTATAACATATTGATATATGAAAACCAACTTTTAAAACCAGGTCTTCCAAAAAGACTAATGAGAGCAAATATTTTTGGTAAAAGACTGCCAGATAACTCAAAATTTCTTCCTAGGTGTAATTTACTACCCAGAGTATGTGGACCTCAAAGCAAGATTATATTTCTAACATATTGGTATATGGAAACCAAGTTTTTAATATCAGGTCTTAAAAAAATAATAAGAGAAAATTTCTATAGTGAAAGACTGAAAATTAACTTAAAATTTCTCCCCAAGTACAATTTACTACCCCAAGTAGCTGGACCTCAAAGTAAGATGGCATACAAGCACCACAGCTGAAGTAATAACTGAGTACAACTACACAAGAGGAAACATTCCCTGCCCCTTTAATTAAGACTTTTAAAGTAACGTTATATCCATAGATTTTTTTATCAAGACTTTTAAAGTAACGTTACATCCATAGATTTTTTTATCAAGACTTTTAAAGTACCGTTATATCCATAGATTTTTTTATTAAGACTTTTAAAGTAACGTTATATCCATAGAATTTTTATCAAGACTTTTAAAGTACCGTTATATCCATAGATTTTTTATCAAGACTTTTAAAGTAACGTTATATCCATAGCCCTTTTCTTGAGACCTTTAGAGTAACATTGTATCAATAGCTCCTTTATTAAGCTATTATAAACTTTAAAATAGTATTATACTGCTATAGCTTAAAACTCCCCTAAAGTAAGTGTTCAGTGACTAAATTTTCTAAACTATGAAAATATCGTGTCAAGCTGAAGTTTCACGATCAGAAATATTGAGACCATCAAATTACTGACTGTGTTCGTACCAATGGATTCCCTTTGTGCATCACCATAATAGTAGTAAGCTTGCAGTAATGCCCTTAAGAGGATACTTTGGTAAACAGGAGTGTTTAGAACGTATAGTAATTCTTGTGACACCAGACCAGGCTGGCTTCGGGGCAGGAAAATCCTGCTGCTCTCAGCTACTTAGCTTCACTCAGTATATTGAGTTTGACTTTGAGCTTTGAAAAATTACAGGGGCGTATTTGTTGACCTAACAGCAGCCTCTGACACTGTAAACCACAGGTTACTTCCTTTGAAACTCGCCAAAGTTATTCGCAGTTCAAGCATTGTGCACACCACCCAGTCACTGCTGATTAACAGACTTTTCTTTGTTGAAATGAATTGTAGCAAAATCAGATAGCAAAAACAGAAAAGCAGCCCCCTAAAGGGGTCTTTCTTGGCCCCCATGCTTTTCAACATCTATACCAACTATCAACCACAATTTAGAGATATCTGTAGGTTCTATATACAGACAAGATGTGCCTAGCCATCCAAGATTCATTTACTACCAGTGAAGGAAAATTATCAGATGCATTGAAAGATCTTAATGAATACTACAAGCAAAACTCCTTGAATGTCAACCCAGACAAAACACAGGTATGTGCTTTCCATCTTGAAAATGCTAGGTAAAAAGGGAATTGAACATATGGAATGACAAAAGAAACTGAAGAATGATAGGTTCCCTATCTATTTAAGCATTACATTAGACCGAACACTATCTATAAAAGGAGCATGTAAAGAAAGTAAAGGGAAAGGTAGCTACCAGAAATAACCTCCTTAATAAACTTCCTAATTCAAATGGAGGAACAAATCCCCCAACCCTTAGAAACAGCTCTGGCACTCAACTACACTGCTGAATACTGCTCACCTGTCTGGGAAAGTTCATGTCATTCTCATAAAGTTGACACTGAACTCAATCAAGCATGTTGCATAATTACTGGTGCCTTAAGACCATCACTCCTTCCAGTACTCTATAGATTGACAGATATTTCACCACCGAAAATCGGTCTATTTAATTCAAGGACTCAAAAATACAAACAAGAGAATGATTGCAAGGCACCCACTGTATGATCACTGGGTGGTTAGACAAAAATTTAAATCCCGCAAGAGCTTCATAACCACCACTAGCCTCGACCCCATGGAATCAGCAACTTACCACTAGAACGCTGAAGAGAAACTTACCATTGCCCACCTGGTGAGGCCATCAAGAGCCCATGTGAATCTCTTTCCCATGGAACAAACCTCTGTAGAAAGAATTGGGTTATTCTCAATCGAGCGAGAACTAGAGATGGAAGGACTGGAGGACAATCTTCATAAGTGTGGTCTCGCCCCCCTGCTGAGTGCCCATATGGGCATCCCATCCAGACAGTGGATCACATACTTCGTGGGTGTGAAAAGGGGCCAACTTTTACAAATTTGGACCTCTAAGAATGTAATCAGGCCACTATGCAGTGGATACAATATTAGCGCGATATGATGATGTGACATTGAACTTTTAAAAAGGAAGTACTCACTGTCACAGACATCAGGAACTTTATAGTGAACTTATGTCTATATGATGTAAAACTTTCCAGGAGGAATTAATCATTGGATCAGTTATTGCAATTATAACATACAACTCCAAAAAGAAATAACCACAACCCAAGTTATTGGATCCCACAAAGCAATGTTATACCCATATGACACAATTCATTCAGAGGTGGTACTCACTGTCCCTTGTTACTAGAGCCATCAGAATAAGATTATATTCATATGACAACATAAACCTCATCTAAAGAAATTGCTCAATGACGCAGATATAAAATCTAGGAAGTAAAGACCATAAACTGAAATATTTACTGTCCCAGTTATTGACGATCTTAAACTATTATTTTTATTATAATTATTATTACTTGTGAAGCTGCAACCCTAGTTGGAAAATCAGGATGCTATAAGGCCACGGGCTCCAACAGGGAAAATAGCCAAGTGTGAAAAGGAAAAAAAAAAGAAAATATTTTAAGAAGAGTAACAACATTAAAATAAATAACTTCTACATAAACAATAAAAACTTTAACAAAACAAGAGGAAGATAAATAAGATAGAAGAGTGTGCTCAAGCAAGAGCTTTGAAAGATAAAACCAACGTCGCACTGAGCTCTTGAGGAGGATATACATTCCTACTTCCTTTTTCACATTTTCCTGTACAACCAGTTGACTTTTATGTCATAGGGCTACTATGAGGCTTTCCCCATCCATACATGGGTGGTGTGTGGTCAATTCCCCTAGAGGAAGTACAGTACTCAGTGCCAAAGTTGTCGTAATCTTCATAGTAATATTATGTCAACATGATGAAAATCCCCAAGGGATATTAACCAGTGTCCCAATTTACAAGACTATGAAATTTAGCTCAAAGGGGAAAGAATTCATTGTCAAAGCTATTGTGACCTTCAAAGTAATCATGGTTCCGAAGAATTCCATTATTATTATTATTATTATTATTATTATTATTATTATTATTATTATTATTATCAATTGCTAAGCTAGAACCCTAGTTAGAAAAGCAGGATGCTATAAGCCCTGGGGCTCAAGCAGGGAAAATAGCCCAGGGAGGAAAGGAAATAGATAAACTCCAAGAGAAATAATAAAAAATTGAAATAAAATAATTTAAGAACAGTAACAACTTTCAAATAAGTCTTTCATATAAAACTATAAACACTTAAAAAAACAAGAGGAGGGGAAATAAGATAAAATAGTGTGCCTGAGTGTACCCTCAAACAAGATAACTATACCCCAAGACATTTGTGGTCTCAAAGTAAAAGTAGAAGCATTGATACCACAAAGGGAATTCTATTGTGCCAATGATTATTTAGGAATATATCCATAAAATGATATCCTTGTAACAAAATTTTCCTAGAGAAAATGCTTCTTTCCCAAGTGACAGGGACCTTCAAAATTAAACTATATCCTTAAAACTCCTCAAAAGGAGACACTTACAGCGTCCGTTATTGGGACATTTAAAGCAAGAATATTTAGGAATATAGACATAAAATGATATCCTTGTAACAAAATTTTCTTAAGGAAAATGCTTCTTTCCCAAGTGACAGGGAACTTCAAAATTAGACTATATCCTTAAAACTCCTCAAAAGGAGATACTTACAGCGTATGTTATTAGGACATTTAAAGCAAGATTAACCCCATAAAACATACAATGCCTCAACATGAATTACAAACTATATCAGTAGAAAATTCAAAACAATGCGATATCTACGTGGTAAACAACTTATGAGGAGGTATTCACTGTTAGATTAATAGAAATTTCAGAGCAAGATTATACCTAATTGGCATGAACCAAACAGGTGAGGTTGGAATTCGGGAGGTTATGAAACTTACAAGCCGTATATATATATATATATATATATATATATATATATATATATATATATATATATATATATATATATATATATGCATATATATGTATATATATATATACATATATTATATATATATATATATATATATATAGAGAGAGAGAGAGAGAGAGAGAGAGAGAGAGAGAGAGAGAGAGAGAGAGAGAGAGAGAGAGAGAGAGAGAGAGAGAGATTAATAATAGTTACACGCTATATTTTCGTAAGATATTTATTTACGTTTCTACTATAAACAGAAAAAGTTTATGAATTGACAAATAGAAATAAATGCAAAAATAAATTCATCGTACAATTCTAGACTAAGATTAGATATCAATAATTTTTGAAGAATTGCGAATCAATTTTTATATGATTATTAATTTTCAAAAGTTTAAATGATAGTTCATACGCCCACCAAAAATATCCTTGCGTGTACTATCCTAGGGAGGTCACCCTTCGAAGTTTTGCGTTTTCTATTAAAGATATTATAATAAAAGAAAACTTTAGTTTAAAGAAAGGCCAACTACAATACTCATGAGCCCAGAAAAGCTATTACTTAGGACTTATTCTTTTCAGATCAATGATATCCAAGTCATACCTGACAAAATAAAAAAAAAAAAAAACTGTAAAAATCTGATACCTTAATTTCTAGGCCAAAACGTGAACCATATATTTTTCCTACTTGCTATCTTGTGTTCTATGCATTTCTGAGTTTGATTATTGAGGCAAACCACCCGTTCATGAGTTTTTGGGCAGCCCTATATAAAGGAAATTATGGTGAACACCAGTGGGACACCAGGGTCTTTAGGGGGGGGTGGAAAATGTCATAAGCGAGTGATTTACAGCAATAATAATGGTCAGAAATGTAAAATAAACACAAGATAATCAGTTGGAAAAATATAAGGTTCATGTAAGTGGCTGAAAACAGGACAAAACGGGATTATTAAACACTTTTGAGATGTGAATGGGTACAGAACCTAACAAACCCTACTAAACCTTCCCTAATAACTCCAAAGTCACAACCTCTATCCGGAGACAAGGGCACTGGTTACCCTTCCCAAGTCACAAACCTTCCCAGGTCACAACCCCTACCCAAGGGGGGCAAGCGACTCGGGCCCCCTTCCTAAATCACAAACAGAAAATAAATAACAAATAAATCCTTAAATTTGGGAGGTCGAAGGTTAAGGTTCTTGTGTTGATGATGGAAGCACTACGACTGATCCTGTCGTAGATGTTGATGTAGATGGGTGGGGTCAGGGTTAAAAGAATACCTTTAACCCTGGGTGGGGTTACAGTTCGGGAGCTTGAAGCAGGAAATAATGCGAGCGTTCAAACCTCCTGTGCTGGAGAGATAAACACACTTTAGTTTGCTACTTATTGAAAAACGAAACTGAACATTAAATTACGTATTATAACAATTTCTACCTGGCAGATAAAGACATAATGAGATAAATATTGTATGAAATATTCTTTTTGCATTTCATCACAGAGAACAGAACTCTTGATATCCCACCACAGCCTTTCAATGTTTTGAGTACGTGCACCTGTCTTCGGACCCACAAAATTTTCGGAATGATTTACATTGAGATGCACATACCCCGCAATGGAGAGATCTTTGTAGCCGTTCCAGGAATCACTGTGGATTACGCTCCCCGCCTTAGTATAACGTTGCATTAAGAGCACAAGGGTCTTGGCATTTCTTGGTTGGTCCACCAAAGGGACCACAAACCTTTTTTTTTTTTTTGCTCTCCCGGTCCATGCCACCGATCACCCACACACCAGGCAAAGGCCTACCTCTTGTTATATTTCGACCTCGCAAACTTGGATTAATCCACTTCGACGACAATGCCAGGCCCACCAATAGCTGGTTAAGTTCTAACAGTAATTTTCCATGACTTCCGAACAATAAAACCGCTAGTTAATCAAAATTTCTAATGTCCAGCCAAGGTTATAGGTGAAAGTACCATGCAAAAAGGACCTTTTAAGGAAAAGATTCACGAACAACAATATTTCCCACACTTGAATGCGACCTTTTCCAATTAAGTGCCGTTAAATGCGGTTACAGAAAAAAACGCATGCACGACGCTTTCCCTTCTTAGCAACCTTGACTGATCGATTACAAGCCCACTGATAAACTTCAGGTCTAAAGACACACGGCTGTTGACAGGAAGGGCATTGTACATCTGAAGGGATGACTCCATGTTTTTGTAGGAACTGATAGGCAGGTTGATTTTGCCTGAAAAATGGGGAATATATCTCCATTGATATCTCCCACTCCATCAGGGAACAACCTTGACATGTTGACGACAGGATGAAACTGAAGAGAAAGGGGGCTGGGGATAGGTGTTGTAAAAGTACTTCCAGTAACTTATGAAGAAGTACTACCACCTGACAGATTCGTCTTTGTAAATGCACAGAAAGCTCCCCAAACCGATTGGAACTAACGCATGCGCAATAACTCCCATTCAGTCTCGGATGTAAACAATGGACTTAAGAGTGAAAAAACATACTTCACATTTTAATCGGCCGATACGTAAGTCATTATGCCCCAGCCCCTACTAAACTTATAGAGAAAAATACCAAACTAGCCAGCACTCGTCCCTTTCTTATAGCGAATTCCAGTTTTGCTAGTATTTAAAGTATCATATATTTACCGTAAGCAGAGTTTCAACTGTTGTTGGAGTTTCTGATGTTGGATTATTATTCGGGTTTTAGGGGTAACTAGGCAGAGCTGTTTTGATTCATATCGACGGTGTTATAACTCGGGAATGTGATGTGCCCGTGAAAGAGAGAGAGAGAGAGAGAGAGAGAGAGAGAGAGAGAGAGAGAGAGAGAGAGAGAGAGAGAGAGAGAGAGAGAGAGGGGGGGGGGGGGAACTAGGCAGAGTTGTTTTGATCCATATCGACGGTGTTATAACTTGGGAATGTGATGTGCGAGAGAGAGAGAGAGAGAGAGAGAGAAAGAGAGAGAGAGAGAGAGAGAAAGAGTCTGCTAGTGTCATATCTTAATATAAGGTTAAACAACAGTTTGCAAGAGCTGGAAATGAAATGTTAGATTTCTATGATTATTGTATTACAATGTCTTTACCCCTATAATTGATATAAAAAGTAACCATGGGGTTAAATGCTCCCTGCAGAAGTCAATAGCTTAGTTCCTTAGAATATAGAACGGTCTTTAAAACGATCTATATTGTTGTACAGAAAGATATTTTTAAGGCAGTTATTAATTTTTCTGAATTTATAAAATATTAAATATAATTATATTCATTAACTTTACAGGGACAAATAACAAAACTCACATCAGTTTTGAAAGCGTTATAATAATTAAACTGCAGAATCCATATTACACTCTAGATGTCATTGCCTATCTCCTGCAGCTGTTAGTCCCATAAACAATTTAATGATCCTGGAAACGGCCTTTTCAAGATTTACGATCCTTTACTTTAACTCCTTCTGTCTCCAAAAAGAAACACTTTCATATATAAACATATCTAAATCAAAATAATCTTCCACTACCAAGTTTCACGATTAACATTTAACATTTTAAAAAAATTTCAAGAGGTATTTAGCTTTCAACTCTCATTGCTGTTGAAAAGCCTAGAGAAATCTAAAAAATAATTCTAATCAAAATTACTAAAGACTAAAAACCTTGGACGCAAATTTAAATATAACATTGGCTCTTCCATTTTTGGTTTATTTGAAATTTCATAACTGTTTATGATTATCAACCCGTTGTACTACCCGTCTACTTCCCAGGCTTCCAATGAGGAAACAAAAATGTTCTTATTACCCACAAAAGTTGGGATTTACTTCATATAAAAAATAAAGAAAGGCAAAGCTATCTCTAGCAACAGTTTAATATTAGACTAATAATTTTGAAGAATTCTTGAGAGCTTTTTATGGTAGATATAATCCCTAGACTTCTAAACACCCTCTTCATCAAATTCCTCATGTACCATGTATTTGGAAGCTTCCTGATCTAGATATTAATCTCTGGCACTGTCGTTTAATTAGTTCATTATGCATGTTGCATAAGATTTTTCATAACTCTGACCATCCTTTACATTCAGATCTCCCTGGACAATTCTATCCTGTTCGTAATACTAGGCAAGCAGTTAATTCTAATAGCCAGGCCTTCTCCATCATGAGGCTCAATACTACGCAGTACTCTAGAAGTTTTATTCCAGCTGTTACCAAGTTGTGGAATGATCTTCCTAATCGGGTAGTTGAATCAGTAGAACTTCAAAAGTTCAAAGTTGGAGCAAATACTTTTTTGTTGACCAGGCAGACATGAATCTTTTTATAGTTTATACATGACATATTTGTTTCGTCGTTGTTGCCTTTTTTAGAATGATTTATTGTTAATTTGTTCTCTTCATTTATTTATTTCCTTATTTCCTTTCCTCACTGGGCTATTTTTCCCTATTGGGGCCCCTGGGCTTATAGCATCTTGCTTTTCCAACTAGGGTTGTAGCTTGGATAGTAATAATAATAATAATAACAAAACAATTCGCTCTAAGCATTAAGCTCATTACATAAATCTTACCTATCTCTGAAACAATCTAATTCTTCTACGTTCAAGGGTTTAACTACTGCATTGTAATTGTCCCGTAGCTACTATCCACTTCATAAATGTAATAGAGACTCTTGAGCTATAAGCCACAACTCTTCAAGGAGAAGGACACTAAAAAATCAACCATTGTTCTTGTCTTATGTAGTGCCAAAGCTTATGTACCTTCGAGTTTCACTCCTTGAGGTAGAGTTCTTTTGCATGATGGTATACATAGGCACTATATTATATCATTTCTCAAGCTCTTTTAAGATTTATATAAGAAATATTTGTCAAAATGGCATTACTATTAAAATATTCTATTTTAATTTTTATTAACTTATTAAATTTCTTCAGTTATTTTTCCATGTTGGAGCCCTTGGGCTTATAGTATCTTGCTTTTCCAACTAGAGTTGTAGCTTTGCTATTGACAATAATCATAATTGTAAAAGAGAAGTTTAACCAATCTCAGAAAGAGTCAGGTCTACCCAATCTTACAACAGGAAAAATTTACTATATAGTTTTCACCAACACTGTTGGTACATTACTTCATTAAAAAAAAAAAATCATTAAGAATGTTCGTCCATTGAATCAGTAGAACTTCAAAAGTTCAAAGTTGCAGCAAATGTCTTTTTATAGTTTTATATATGACATCTGTTTTGGCGTTGTTACTGTTCTTCGAATAATTTATTGTTAATTTATTCATCATTTATTTATTTCCTTATTTCCTTTCCTCACTGGGCTATTTTTTCCCTATTGGAGCCCCTGGGCTTACAGCACCTTTCTTTTCCAACTAGGGTTGTAGCTTGGATAACAATAATAATAATAATAATAATAATAATAATAATAATAATAAAAATAATAATAATAATAATAATAATAAATCAAAATTCAATCTCTAGTTTGAGTGTTTGAAAGAGTACTGCCGTATCATTACACTTCCGTTTCTTACAGACTAATTACAGCAGGTTTTCCCATCCGTGTATTGAAGCTACGCTAATATATGTAAATAGACATTATAAAAGTTTCATTGTTCAGATTTAAGAAAATCATTTTTCACTCTGATTCGTTTGTTAACAAAAAATCAAATAAGGCTTATTCTTAATCATTACAAGTGAAGTTCCAACGAAATTAATTAGTTACTGTTTTCATATACCCATTTTAGAGGTCAGCATGCGGTTTTCCTTATTACAAAGTTACCTTTTTTTTTTTAAACAGTTATGTATTTGTAGTTATAATAAATGCAATAAACAAATTGAAATGTACCGTTAAACTTTCAACATATATATATTTCAGTAATAGCTTTAAGATCAAATAAATATGACAACCACGTAGTAGTAGTAATAGAAATTAATCTATGAAATTAAACAACTATACCTTTATAAAAAATAAAATGGGTTCAAACACCCATCAATTAAATATGAACTATAAATTTCAATCTAGTGAATTATGCTCAAATTTATATTACAATGAACGATTTACCAATTCAACGCAACCATTAAATCTACTTCCAGGATTTTATCTGCACCATTACCAAAAACTTATGGAAAAAAATTCAGCAATCTTGTATAAAAATAGCTAGCGCTCATTATTCATTCAATAAAGAAATTGAATTATTTCATTCATAACTTACCAATAATCTATTTACCAGAATTTCTGACTATTACAGTTAATGCCATTTCATCTGTACAAAACAGATTTTAAAATTTTCAACTCTTTTATCCAAATTATTTATAGAGTTTCTCAGCAGGATTTTCAGTAATAATCTTAGAGTATTTATCAAAGATCTTGGACAGGATTTCCGGTAACAATCTCCAACCAACCAAACCAACCATCATAGGAGAAAGTCTAGTTATAGATTCATCGAGTTTAGTCCTTAGATACTTGTATCCTGAAGTCGTGCATTCCAATCTGAAAAGTATTGGGTATCAGAAATGTTCCCTGTAAAGTTAGATATCCCTACATATATGACTGACTTCTTAAGCCTGTAATATCAAATGAATAGCAACTGTATGGTTAAGTGACCAGTTTTCGTACAACAAATCAAACGTCGTTGGACTTTAAAACTCTTTAGGATTAAAAAAAAACATCTTAAATATGGAATTAATTGAATATAAAAAGCAAATAACATGAGAGAACTTTAAATTTGTGATAAACAGCGATTAAAAACCATCTTAAATCTGGAATAAATTTAATATAAAAAGTAAATAAGATGAGAGAACTTTAAATTTGTGATAAACAGGGTTTAAAAACAATCTTAAATCTGGAATAAATTGAATATATAAAGCAAATAAGATGAGAGAACTTTAAATTTGTGATAAACAGGGATTAAAAACCATCTTAAATCTGGAATAAATTGAATATAAAAAGCAAATAAGATGAGAGAACTTTAAATTTGTGATAAACTGGGATTAAAAACAATCTTAAATCTGGATTAAATTGAATATAAAAAGCATATAAGATGAGAGAACTTTAAATTTGTGATAAACAGGGATTAAAAACTATCTGGAATAAATTGAATATAAAAAGCAAATAAGATGAGAGAACTTTAAATTTGTGATAAACAGGGATTAAAAATATCTGGAATAAATTGAATATAAAAAGCAAATAAGATGAGAGAACTTTAAATTTGTGATAAACAGGGATTAAAAACCATCTTAAATCTGGAATAAATTGAATATAAAAAGCAAATAAGATGAGAGAACTTTAAATTTGTGATAAACCGGGATTAAAAACCATCTTAAATCTGGAATAAATTGAATATAAAAAGCAAATAAGATGAGAGAACTTTAAATTTGTGATAAACAGGGATTAAAAACCATCTTAAATTTGGAATAAATTGAATATAAAAAGCAAATAAGGTGAGAGAACTTAAATTTGTGATAAACAGGCTTTTAAGTAAACTGCAGAACCTAAATAAGTTACAAAAATAGTTAAAACACTCACCGATATTAGACGAAGGGGTTAAAAAGCAAGCCTCCCTATAACACACGGCAGACCTTATTACTGGTCTACCGTGTGCTATAGGGAACGTCCTCCCACAATTGGGGGCGCAGCCCCCAATCGGGGAGGACTGGCTTGCTTGGGATTGAATTAAATAACTATATAAAACAATACTTGCCTTTTAGTTCAGACTGAAAAATACTTCACCGGATACCAGCGTAGTCACCAGTCAGGCTCAAGTATTTAATATGTGGGTCAGTAAGCAATGATAATGGCAGGTAACAACAGCTCCAATCATGAGATTCCCATCCACCCTATAGACTTGAAGCGCACAGGTAATCGGGGGATCCCAGACTATTCTTTCCTGAAAGCACAAATCTTAACTTACAAACCGGTATGTTAAGAAATGGGTTTTTGAAAAACATCGTGCAGCAGAATTAACTTGCATATAGCAACAGACCTCCTATAAACACCGGGCAAAATCAAAATATTAGAAACATGCAAAACTGAGACAATATTTACTTCCCAAATAAACGAACCTCGAGTTATCTTATATGCCGGTATCCACCAAACCCCCAACTGTTCCAGGGTAACAGCAAAGCATCCTGAGGAAGCTTCGCTATGCCAAGCCAAGGACTCTAAATAGAGAAAGGCAGCAAAGGACTCTAAATAGAGAAAGGCAGCAAAGGACTAAATAGAGAAAGGCAGTAACTATCGTCAATTCCATTTAGCGAGGCAGATTTACACCGACTCGCAGGGTTGCTCTTTTATCTCGGAAGAGTTTCCTGATCGCTGATTGGTTGGACGAGATAATTCTAACCAATCACATAGCAGGAAACTTATCTGAGCTAAAAGGGCACCGCTGCGAGTCAGTGCAAATGCGCCTCATTAAAAAAATGATATTTTCGGCGGTGGAGTCAATAACTCCTATACCAACTTTAAGGGATTGTTTAGATATATATAAACTTTGTTCCTGCCAATTTTCATGTTCATACCGGCTATAGGCATGCCCCGGCAGTCACTTTTGTTCGCAAGTGAAGATTTTTAGCTAAATAATCAGTGATAGGAGCAAACTACTCCTAGAGTTTTACAGATATGCAAATGATTTTCACAGGGTTTGATAGGTGTTATGTGAACTACATTTATACCAATTTTTGTATTGATAATGGTCACAGAAAAGTCACAATAGCCTTTTTTCGATATCCACGTGTGGCCGATTTTCGGCGGCGCCGTAAATTACTTTTTTTTTTATATTTTTTTATGAATTCTTCACATATGTAAATGAAATTTTCAGAGATATATGGGATGAACATTTACTTTGTCCGTGCCAATTTTTATGTTGATATATGCCATAGGAAATCCACAGCAAACGTTTATTTCGATATGGGCTGAATGGTTATTTTTGGCGGTGGAGTAAATCATTCCTAGAATAAGGGTTGATGGGAAGCAGTTTCTCAGTTCCTGCTAAATTTCACAGTAATAAATTCAAAATACACGGCTATCATGTTGTAAATGTAGCAACATTACAGTGAACTGCGTGATATTATTATTATTATTATTATTATTATTATTAGCCAAGCTACAACCCTAGTTGGAAAAGCAAGATGCTATAAGCCCAGGGGCTCCAATATGGAAAAATAGCCCAGTGAGGAAAGGAAATAAATAAATGATGAGAACAAATTAACAATAAATCATTCTAAAAAAAAAAAGTAACAACATCAAAACAGATATGTCATATATGAACTATTAACAACGTCAAAAACTGATATGGCATATTACTATAAAAAGACTCATGTCCGCCTGGTCAACATAAAAACATTTGCTCCATCTTTGAACTTTTGAAGTTCTAGTGAACGACTTCAACGAGGGACAATGTCCATCTCATAGACAATATCCGTCCAGAGTTGCACCTGAGAGAGAGAGAGAGAGAGAGAGAGAGAGAGAGAGAGAGAGAGAGAGAGAGAGAGAGAGAGAGAGCACTCAGTTGTTTACCTCCTTAGCTTTGACGTCTGGCAGGCGTCCACGTAATGTGCCCTTGGCCACGCCATTCACTAGTTCGATGGCCACGCTTACAGACGTTAGAGAGGCAAACGTATCGTACAAACTCTCTCCCATAATCTACATTTTATACAGAGAAAATATACAAAATTAGATGTTTATTTTATGGGTAGAATGATAAATCAGAGTATGCAATTGTTTTTCAATGTTTTCTTAGGTGATTTAGCAATCAATGACGAAGAAACTCAGAAAAACGAGTCGCAAACAACAACATTATCTCTACCTTTACACCAATGTACACTAAAGGAGAATGAGTTATGAATAAATTTGCATCTTAATCATAAGATTTTTTTTTAGACAGTGTCTTCCCTCAAAAAAAAAAGAAAATATGCACAAATATGTATCCAGTAGAAGAAAGATTTATGGATAGGCCTACATACAGTATAATCATATTGGAAACTAGGATTAGACTGAGGGCCTTTCAAACCATTCCAGAGATGAATGAACTCTGTTAATCACCTTTGCCATTATTGGCAAATTACATGTCCTGGAGCTTATCGTTTTTATTTTTACTCTTGTGCACCACAAAATTATTCTTGAGATCAAATCTAATAGTTTTTCTTTATCATGTTTTTAAAGGTAAGTACAATGACATTGAAGTATAACACCATAATAAGAGCGTTCTTTTGCCGTTAACTGGAACTAACACAGATTATTATTATTATTATTATTATTATTATTAACTAGTTGGTAGAGCTAGAAGCTATGAACCCAAGCGCTCCAACAGGGAAAAATAGCCTAGTGAGGAAAGGAAACTGGAACTAACACAGATTATTATAATTATTATTATTATTATTATTATTATTATTATTATTATTATTATTATTATTAGCCAAGCTACAACCCTAGTTGGAAAAGCTAGAAGCTATGAACCCAGTCGCTTCAACAGGGAAAAATATCCAAGTGAGGAAAGGAAATGAGGAAATAATTAACAATTAATAAAATATTTTAAAAACAGTAAGAACATCTTGCGACAAAGACTGGCTCATCTGATAGAAATCAGTATGTTTCTAACTTAAAAACATATTTAGAAAAATGATAAAATAAAAATTTAATTTTATCATATATTAGATGTTATAATGTATATACAAAAATGTAAAATATAATTTGTTAAGGAAATATTTCTTTATAAAAGGAAAAAATAATGTATATTAAGAAAATGTAATTGTATTTTCATAATAAAAGATAAAAAAAAAAAAAGACTGCAGAAATAGTCTTCACCAGTCGCATCGGTGTTTGTTACAATGTGGCCTATTCGATATTTGAGTTTTCGTCAAATTTTAGTGACCTTTTGGTATAAGAAAGAAAACCGCATGAAATGAAACTTTTTTAATACCAGCACTTATTGCGTCGTAATGTGACGTGTCTTGGTGCTCTGTGAGTGTGTTTTTTTTTTATATAAGACGTTTTTTTTTTCTTTTTTCTTACGCTCCACCTGATTAACCATGAACCGGATTTAGCTGGTTAAAACTGGCGGTTCATACAATCCCCCAGGCCTAGAGGTCAAATGTTTCAGTGACTTGTAGAATTAGATAGTATACAATAGGTTTTAGAATGGATATAGTGTTTTCTTTCTGTGGCTGATGTTATTATTATTATTATTATTATTATTATTATTATTATTATTATTATTAAATGCTAAGCTACAACCCTAGTTAAAAAAGCAGGATGCTATAAGCCCAGGGGCCCCAACAGGGAAAATAGCCCAGTGAGGAAAGGAAACAAGGAAAAATAAAATATTTAAGAGCAGTAACATATGCTATAAGCTTAGGGGCCCCAACAGGGAAAATAGCCCAGTGAGGAAAGGAAACAAGGAAAAATAAAATATTTAAGAGCAGTAACAACATATGTTATAAGCTTAGGGGCCCCAACAGGGAAAATAGCCCAGTGAGGAAAGGAAACAAGGAAAAATTAAATATTTAAGAGCAGTAACAACATTAGAATAAAAATTTCCCATATTAACTATAAAAACTTTAACAAAACAAGAGGAAGAGAAATCAGATAGAATACTTTGCCCTTGTGTACCCTCAAGCAAGGGATCTATCATTTTATTTTTCGAGTGGTCTAAAAAATATATTGGATAAAATTACCAATAGTTACGTCTGTCACTACATACATATGGTACCTGTCACTGAATTTGAGAAGCATTTCTTAACCTTTATTTATTTATTATTATTATTATTATTATTATTATTATTATTATTATTATTATTATTTGCTAAGCTACAACCCTAGTTGCTGTCACTGAATTTGAGAAGCATTTCATAACCTTTAATTATTATTATTATTATTATTATTATTTGCTAAGCTACAACCCTAGTTGCTGTCACTGAATTTGAGAAGCATTTCAAAACCTTTAATTATTATTATTATTATTATTATTATTATTATTATTATTTGCTAAGCTACAACCCTAGTTGCTGTCACTGAATTTGAGAAGCATTTCAAAACCTTTAATTATTATTATTATTATTATTATTATTATTATTATTATTATTATTATTATTATTTGCTAAGCTACAACCCGGTACCTGTCACTGAATTTGAGAAGCATTTCAAAACCTTTTATTATTATTATTATTATTATTATTGTTATGATTATTATTATTATTATTTGCTAAGCTACAACCCTAGTTGCTATAAAAGAACGGCACAACCATAACATTTCACCCACTGGAGATGGGTGACCCGCATTTCACCCATCCCTGGATGCGTTCGTTCGTTTGTTTAAGATTACCAAGCAAAAATCAAGACACGGGCTCTTGCACGAAGGCAGCACTTAGTCCGTGAGTGCGGTTTACTTGCTATGACCTAATTTCGCAATAAGTTTATGTGGTCAAAGGAGAGGCATTAAAATGAGTTGTGCAATTGGTCATGAAACAATTTTCAAATTATCCGAAAATGGTTATATATATATATATATATATATATATATATATATATATATATATATACAGTATATATATACAGTATATATATATATATATTGTATATATATACTGTATATATATATATATATATATATATATATATATATATATATATATACAGTATATATATATATATGCATATATATATACTGTATATATATATATATATATATATATATATATATATATACAGTATATAAATATGCATATATATATACTGTATATATATATATATATATATATATATATACAGTATATATATATATATATATAGAGAGAGAGAGAGAGAGAGAGAGAGAGAGAGAGAGAGAGAGAGCTCTATCTACTGGAAGATTAGCCTACTGGATTGGACCAGCAAACATGAGACACTCGTACCTAGAGGTATGATAATAAGTAGAATAAACAGCCTATTACCATTTCATATTGGCCTTCAAATCCTACCTTCGTTAGCAGACGCCCTTTCCCTTGAGGAATATTCTAATGCCTTATAAAGTGACCTTGTAAATCCGTCTTTGGTTGACTATAGGTGTTGCCCATTCATTTTGTTTATTCCGTTTCAAGTGTGCACGCAAATTCTAAAGTATGAGTTCAGAATTATAAACGACTTTTCCTTAATATGTGTACCAACCGTGTGTTACACAATTGTACATAATTCCTTTTGTATATACTATGCTTGTATCTTCGCTCTTCCCTGGCACTAAAACGAACATGAAAATTCATGTCTGCTTTTCTCTTCTGTAACATTGTTAATATTTGAACATGAAAATTCTTGTTGCTTTGAGATTTTGTATATAAAGGAGAGTGTTCTTTAATAAACAACTCAGTTGATTGCATCCTGCCTTTGAGTCATAACCTCTCTCTCGGCACCGTCACATATGGCTGTAATTTGTCTCAATTTGTGTTGAAATATGTAACAAAATTATGGAGCGTGCATCCGAAAACAAGCTCCTGTCGTTGACTTCGGCGGGTGCCTTCATTAAGTTTAGATTTACCATCACGATACTTTATATATTCATTTATTTAACATTATTTATGGACAAAACCTATATCTAAGGGAGAAATTTAGATTAGTAAATAAGTTTTGATTCACATTACTCGGTGATCATTTGAAAACAATGATGGTATTCGGACAAAAATACTCCCGACCAATCAGCTATCAGGAAATTTTCCGAGCAAAAAGGGCACCCCTGCGAGTCGGTGCAAATATGCCTCGATAAAAGAAATATAGACTATAGTTGGGCAGACCTTTGCATTTCATTTACTGTCATTGTTATTGCATATCGCTATAGCATATCTTGCATAGTAAAAAAAAAAAAGAAAAAAAAAGAAAAAAAAATCCAAACAACTGCTCGCTCCGTGAGAAACTTTCAGCTATTTAATTGTCTTTACTAATATCCAATTTCTTTTTCAACTTTATGCAACGAATTTGTCTTATATACCATGTACTGTTTCAACGTTAGGATTTAGATTTCTGTTAATAGTTTATATATGACATGTCTGTTTTGACGTTGTTACTTTTTTTAGAATGATTTATTATTAATTTGTTCTCTTCATTTATTTATTTCCTTATTTCCTTTCCTCACTGGGCTATTTTTCCCTATTGGAGTCCCTGGGCTTATAGCAACTTGCTTTTCCAACTAGGGTTGTAGCTTGGATAGTAATTATAATAATAATAATAATAATGTAAACGTGTGCCAGGTTTTGATCTTTTTCATTGGTACTCTGAGAACGTAGGAGTTATCTATTGCACCTCAGACTATCCAGCTCCTTTATTATTATCATTATTACTAGCTAAGCTAAGACCCCGGTTAGAAAAGCAAGATGCTGTAAGCCCAAGGTCTCCAACAGGGAAAAATAGCCCAGTGAGGACAGGAAACAAGAAAATAAACAATATAAAAAGTAATGGTAAATTGAAATAGAATATTCTAAAAACATTAACAACATTATAACAGATATTTGATATATAAACTATAAAAGGACTTATGACCGCCTGTTCAACATAAAAACATTTACTGCGAGTTTGAACTTATAAAGTTCTACTGATTCAACTACCCGATTAGGAAGATCATTCCTCATCTTGGTCACAGCTGGAATAAAACTTCTAGAGTACTGTGCAGTATTGAGCCTCATGATGGAGAAGGCCTGACTATTAGAATTAACATGCAGGTAAGCATAGTTGATTTGCTAAACTTCATTGCTGTAATAAGATATTCGTCCAGAGGTGGTATGGTCATATCATGAGAAGAGATTAACACTATATTGGGAGGAGAGTGATGGAAATGGAGGTACAGGGAACGAGAAGGAGAGGGAGACCAAAGCGAAGGTGGATGGACTGTATCAAGGATGACCTTCGAGCGAAGGGATTAACCGGTGATGAAGTGTGGGACAGAGATAGATGGAGAAAGCTGGCCAGAAACATCGACCCCACATAGAAGTGGGAAAAGATACAGACAAAGAGAAGAGATCGAATATTCGTACTAGTCGCATAAAATTCACTTTGTCTAATTTTGGAAAGTTTTCCATGACCGAAAATATTAAGGCTTGCTTTCTTTACAACCAACATTGATCTATCAGAGGGTATTTTTTTTTTATTTATTGAACAGCTATTGCCAAGAAGTCTATCTTTGATGTTTTAAGTAATTTAGGCCTCCTCTTAGGTTGCTGCTGTTGTTCTTGTTGTTAGATTGGCCCAAACACGAAGTGGGAACACGGGCTCTTGCGTTGCCAACCCGTAAAATTCACCAGATTTGCTACCTTTATAACTTAATTACTGAAATGAAGATTATTATTGTTATTATTATTATTATTATTATTATTATTATTATTATTATTATTATTATTATTATTTCCATTTCCATAGAAATTGATAGTGCACAAACTGAATATCAGCTGGATGTGTACCTATTGTTGAATTATAAGATTACCTTCAAGATAATCTGTTATAAAAATTAATTATTTCATTCATCTATATCGATAAGAAATCTTAAGAATGTAATGAATCATCTATATTCCTACAATCTTACATAATTAACGTGTGTAATTAGTATGATGTTAGCTTTTAATAATTATGCATTCAGTAGTTTTAATGAACATAACTTAGGTGGCTCAAAACTTTATTTCTTTTACTGGAGAAAAAAGTTTGCCTTGAAGTTCTTGTTACGCGTCAGCCGTGGCTCAGTTTTGACAAGTCATCACACTTTTAACAAGAAAAAAAAAGCCTCTTGTCATGATACTTCCTTCCCCCTTCCTTTACTTCAAGCAGCTCTCGTTACCCCTTTCTGAAGGATCCTCACAATCCTCAGCCTCAACGGGAAATGAAGTAATCTTGCGACAAATCATCTTTATTACGACGCCTTTCATCTATTTTTAATTGGTCTTTTCCCGCTAAAATGATATCAAAGGCTCATTCAAGTATTATCTTGGTTCTGTTATGAGTGAAAATGGAAACCTAGATGCAGAAGCCAGTCATATATATAATTTAGTTTACATAAATGAATTGGGCTCACCAGGAATACTTTATGATAGGAAGATTAGTGCAAAAGTAAGGAAAGTTTTATAAAAGTGTTGTTAGACCAGCCATGCTCTGTGGGGCAGAGACTTGGCCAATGAAGAAAGGCCAGGAAAGAAAAATGGAAATAGCCAAGATGAGGATGCTGAGGTTGATGAGTGGTGTCAAAAAAAAAGAAGATGAGATCCGGAATGAATTGATCTGGGGGACAGTCAAAGTATTAGAGGTTTCAAAGAAAGCTCAGAAAAGAAGATTAAAATAATTTGTTCATATCACGAGGAGGAGATGGACACGTATGTAAAAGGGTTATGAGCATGGAAGCGGAGGACAGTAGAAGGAGGGGGAGGCCAAGGTTCAGGTGGAAACATGAAGTATTGAATGGCAAGAAGGAAAGTGTCTAATAGAACAAGATGTTCAGAGAACAAGATGGAGAAGGCTGACTAGAAACAGCGACCCCACATAGAAATGGGAAAAGCTGAATACAAAGAAGAAGAAGATTCAAGTATTATCGCAAAATGACAAGAATATGCAACTTACAACTGTTTTCTTTTTTTCAAAAAGATGTGAAGTCAAGGAAAGACATATATTATTATTATTATCATTATCAAATGCTAAGCTACAACCCTAGTTGGAAAAGCAGGATGCTATAAGCCCAGGGGCCCCAACAGGGAAAATAGCCCAGTGAGGAAAGGAAATAAAGAGAAATAAAATATTCTAAGTATAGTAACAGCATTGAAATAAATATTTCCTATAAAAACTACAAAAACTTTAACAAAACAAGAGGAAGAGAAACTAGATAGAAGTGTGCCCGAGTGTACCCTCAAGTAAGAGAACTCTACCCCAAGACAGTGGAAGACCATGGTACAGAGGCTATGGTACTATCTCTCTTGTCTTCTAACTGAGGCTTCTGGATATGAAAGAAACCAATTTAAAGGAAACTTCCATAATGCTAGTTTCCCTTTCTTATCAAAAACATGGGAGGAGGACATCCCAAAAGGAAAATCACGTCACTCATATGTTAAAAGGACAAGAAAACCTCTTTACAATTACATACTAGTTTCCTATCTCTTATCTCTAAAGATAAAATAAGATCAGAGAGCATTTCAATTAAAAGTTCTTATAGACTTCGATTTGACGAAAGACTTATTTTAACAGCATATCTTAAACATATTTGACTCCCCCTGTAGATTTCAAACAAGAGCCTTAAATACACCCACATTCAATTCTTTCAGAAAAGCATTCAGGTCACCAAGGACATTCTGCCTCCTCGACAAGAGGACATGTGGAGGCATGTGGGTTAAGTATGTCTTCTGATAATCTTAGATATAGTGGTACTTTATAAAACTCGGTATCTTAATTATTAGAGTGTCTGTGGAGATTAATAGATAAGGAATCAATGCTGATAGTAGAGAATTCCTCTCTTATCTATGTCTAGCGTTATTTTTGCAATATTTTTCTCATAAATGTGATGTTCTCCTTCAGATTCTTTGATAATTAGCTTAAGTCTTTACTGCTCAATTCGTAGTTATACATATTGATATCCTGATTTTCTCTATAGCTCTTGAAAATGGTTGGCTGAGGCCAGCAAAAACACTACGAATGAAAATAATTAGTGGATTCACTAAAATACCGTTCTGGAAAATTATTCTCTGTATACATATTCTAACGAAGCTGGACTAGTATAGAGTAAATATCTTATTCATGTATTTCATTTGTGTATTTAAGAGGTAAATAGCCAGCTAATAAGGTAAGTTCCTCTCATGCAGTTTAAGTAATTGTATGTAGATTACATAAGACTTTCATCATTTATTTAACTGTATTTTTAATTTAAGTCAGTATATATAAATTTAAGTTATTTTCAATAATTAACTTCTTATTTCATGTATTTTGTTACGATGTCTTATGTAATGTCGATTATGTATGCTGTATGACCCATACGAGGTTTGAACATAAGTTCTTTTATAATTTTTATGTTTTCACGAGGTTAAAATGTGCATGAAACTTCTCAAAAACAGATTTACTTTATTATTTTATTGCTTCGAGGGGTAGGTGGGCGGAGTTAGCTGAGAGAGAGTTACCTTACAAGGAGGGTTACTTCCCCTGTTCGATCTACTTAGTTGGTAACCTTACCCCCATGCCCCTAGAATGATCTTTTTAGAATTATCTAGAAGTTTTAAGTCAATATATATATATATATATATATATATATATATACATACACTGTATATATATATATATATATATATATATATATATATATATATTTATATATATATATAATAAATGTCATATATTTAACGTTGTTACTATTCTTAATATATTTAAAAATTATTATTTTATATCTCATTTACAGTTCATTTGTCTTTTCTCTATCTCCCTTTCCTTTTGAAGGTTTTCGGTTTGTAGTATTCTACTTTTCCAATTAAGGTTGAAGCTTGACAAATAATGATAATAATGATAATAATAATAATATTAATAATAATAATAATAATAATAAAATATCGTCCCAGATGTTAAAATTCTAGAAATTCTGACGTGGTTGAATATTTAGATATATTTTCTAAGATGTCTCTATCTAATACGCCAGCTGAATTTCAGGTAGACGAGTGGTTCTGCTGAATATCTAGATCTATTCTCCCCCGATTTTTAAATTCTAGATATGCTGATAGAACAATCTAGAGAGGATCGGCCTAGCTTCTTGTAGGGACCTTCCCTCGTAAGAGCAGCAGTGTTACCAAGTAAATTTGTTTACGATCCCTTGATTACCGGGTGAAAATTTATCCACAACCCTATTATTATTATTATTATTATTATTATTTTTATTACTACTACTACTACTACTACTACTACTACTACTAGACAAGCTACAACCCTAGTTGGAAAAGCAAGATGCTATAAGCCCAAGGGCTCCAACAGGGAAAAATAGCCCAGTGAAGAAACGAAATAAGGAAATAAATAAACGATATGATGAAAAATTATCAATAAAATATTTTAAAAAACAGTAACATCAAAACAGATAAGTCATATATATACTATAAAAAGACTTATGACCGCCTGTTCAACATAACAACATTTGCTGCGAGTTTGAACTTTTGAAGTTCTACTGATTCAACTACCCGAGGAGGAAGATCATTCCACAACTTGGTAACAGCTGGAATAAAGCTTCTAGAATACTGTGTAGTATTGAGCCTCATGATGGAGTAGGCCTGGCTATTAGAATTAACTGCCTGTCTAGTATTACGAACAGGATTGAACTGTTCAGAAAGATCTGAATATAAACGATGGTCAGAATTATGAAAAATCTTATGCAACATGCATAATGAACTAATTGAACGACGGTGCCAAAGATTAATATCTAGATCAGGAACAAGAAATTTAATAGACCGTAAGTTCCATTCTAATAAATAGAAACACTTTTGTAAATATCTTATTTGTATAGAACCCGTACATATAGTACATCAAATAACAAAGTGAAGGTTAATATTAAAAAGAAAATAGGTCTAGGTTCATGTTTTTTTTTAAATTAATAAATTAGTGATTATGGAATTTTTTTTTTTACTTATGTTGATGTATATTAAATTGAGAACAATATATAGGACAATGTAATTTAAGCTTTATTTTATTATAAACAACAAAATATTGAATTAAGATATTACATAAGTGACAATATATAAAACAATAAGATTTAAACCCGAGTCTATTTTAGTGTCAATATAGACTTATTTTACAACAACAAAATATTGAATTGAGAAATACAATTAACCAACTATCGGGAATTAATAATGTATAACACATCAAATAAATTCTTCAAAGATAAATTTGACAAAAACAATTAGCCTACTATCATGAATTAATAATGTATAACACATCAAATAAATTCATCTAAGATAAATTTGACAATTTTTTATACTGTGATAATGAAAACAATGATTTTAGTGAAGAAAATCCTCTCACTGTTAACGACAGTATTTCTTTTACCGGAAATCCCCTAACCTGGATAAATTTTCCCATGGTTGGCAACTCTGCCGGCTGAAGTCAGTAAATGTGTGTGTGTGTGTGTGTGTGTGTGTTTGTGTGTGTGTATGGCCACAGCTGGTAGCCAGCTGACTGACTCGACGGGAGAGACTAGAGTGAACCGAGCAGTGTTGCCAACTTAGCGCGAAATGCGCTAGATCTAGTGCATTGGCATCACAAACAGCGCATAGATTTTGTATTTTGCGCATAGCGCATTTTTTTGGCGCAAATTTGATTGGTTCGGTGCAATTTCTAGTGCATTTCTGAAATGTATATATATATATATATATATATATATATATATATATATATATATATATATATATATATATATATATATATATATATATATATATTATGTGTGTGTATTATTCGTATAACAAACCCATATCCAACATTCTCAATAATTGCAAATTGTTGCCTTGACTTTGTTGTTGTTAGTACACCTTTTATGAAATAATAATACCAATTCCCTAATATCACAAGAGGGTCTGCCCCTCTCTTTTATTCTTCTCCTGTACTTCTCTTTCTCCCTATTTCCTTAATCTTTCCCATCCCGAGTACCTGCCCTTGAGCTATAAACTGGATTATATCCAGGGGTACTCTTCCTTTCCCCATATTCTTCTTATTATTATTATTAGTATTATTATTAGTACATCTTCTGTGTGAAGTATATCACCAAAATTCACACACACGGAGAAAACTCTTCCATATTTGTTTTTGATGCTGTTAATAGTTTATATATGACATGTCTGTTTTGACGTTGTTACTTATTTTAGAATGATTTATTGTTAATTTGTTCTCTTCATTTATTTATTTCCTTTTTTCCTTTCCTCACTGAGCTATTTTTCCCTGTTGGAGCCCCTGGGCTTATAGCATCTTGCTTTTCCAACTAGGGTTGTAGCTTGGATAGTAATAATAATAATAATAATAATAATAATAATAATATATGACATGTCTGTTTTGACGTTGTTACTGTTTTTAGAATGATTTATTGTTAATTTGTTCTCTTCATTTATTTATTTCCTTATTTCCTTTCCTCACTGAGCTATTTTTCCCTGTTGGAGCCCCTGGGCTTATAGCATCTTGCTTTTCCAACTAGGGTTGTAGCTTGGATAGTAATAATAATAATAATAATAATAGCGCATTTATAGCGCATTTCAGACCTCAATGTAGCTCATTTACGTCCAAACACAGCGGGCAACACCGCAACAGTGGAGTCGAGACTGTCGACTGTCGAGTCAGGGAGCCAGTCTGCGTGCGCCTGCCAACGAGGCAACATAGCGTTACATGTTTAGTGCTTAGCTCCATGCCGTTTTCTTTCGCTCTTATCGCTTTTACAAAGCCAACTGCTTTTAAACTTGGCAACGCATATCCATGCTATCATCTTTCGAATTGTTCTTTGATGTGCCTCAGGTGGGTTTACGATTGCAAAGATGTTTCCTGTTGCCTAATTGAGGTGTAGGTAGAAAATAAGCAGTTTTGTTTTTTTTACAATGGAGATTGTGTAAGAATGTTCAGGCTCCTTCCGACGGTATCACCTGAAGCTAGCCGGGTCGAGTATAAGATACGCCTGTGGGGGTATTCCCCCTCCCGCAAACGTTTGCTGTTTATTTTGTTTGTTTATCATGTAGCCGAGCAGTTTAATTGCTGTTTATTTTGTTTGTTTATCATGTAGCCGAGCAGTTTAATTGCTGTTTATTTTGTTTGTTTATATTGTAGCCGAGCAGTTTAATTGCTGTTTACTTTGTTTGTTTATAATGTAGCCGAGCAGTTTAATTGCTGTTTATTTTGTTTGTTTATAATGTAGCCGAGCATCGCTAGATCCGATTGGAGTTTTAAGTGATGCGCTTAGGTAAAAGGCCTACACATACTAACCTAATTTCTGTCTAATTTCTGTTTACATTTAGTGGAAGGTGTTGAGTGTGTAGTGTAGCCAATATTAAATTTGCATTGTGGGTAAAGTATTTAGGTGTGTAACCATTTAGTGTCTAACCCAAATTGCTGTTACGTTGTTTATGGTGGTTCGCATTTCATCGGTTTATGATGCAATGCACTGTTGTCACCCAAGGACCAGGGAGGTTTTTAATCGTTCTTTATATACAATTAGAATAGTTTAGGGCACTTTTATATCCATTTAATTGTTAGTACCATAGATTCTTGTCCAGTATTTTTGTTTAGGGGCTAACAACAAACTACTATCATGTAAATATTTCACTACTTACGTCAGGGTACCACGAGGTTTAACGGTCCATGCATAGGCTTGCATTTCTGTTGTCGCCGGGGAACAGCCTTGGGGGAACAGACTCCGGTGTGGGATAATGGCTGGTAAGCGGTAAGAACTTTTCCAGCTTTAGGGAATTATTATTTAACGGTAATTTTTTCATAACATATCATTTGATGGTCCATGTAAACTTACCTAGCATGCGGCGTTCTCACTCATAGGACTATATAGTATCACTGAACAGAGAACAGTTCAAAATATATATCCTGAACTGGATGTGGCTCCATCCTGAAAAAATCCTTTCCTCCACCCAACCGCCGTTTGATTATTTGCCTCAGGAATTGTTCCTGATCT
>NC_090763.1:49027655-49030155 GCF_036898095.1 Palaemon carinicauda
TATAACTCATATTATTTAGTGTTTTTGAACAAATTTAGAAAAAAGGGTATAAAGGTAGTGATCTGTTCCCTGGTTTGCAGTTTGACTTTCGTAAAGGCCCTGTAGCACGGGATGCCATCCTTACAGTTTTTAATGCTGTACAGTACAGGTAATAAGGAAGGAAGGGGGCCTGAAATTGTCCGCGGTCTACACCAGCTACTGTGAGTGGGTGGATACCTTTTAAGCAATTGGGCAACGTGTCAGTGACATGGGGTGGGGGTAGCATTAGGTTGTAAAAGTCCTTTTGGGGCGGATACTGCATGCCCCTCGAAGAACTTTGACCTTCCCTCACATGCTCTCTAATAACATTTCAGTTATCTTCCTAAATCAATGAAAGCTATGTCCTTGATAGCACAGGTAAAAATTATGGAGAAGAAGAATGTGGTCATATTCGTTTGAAACTCTTCTCTGGGATTTTACATATGACTCCTCCAGGTGGAGAAGTCGACTGGTGTCTGGACTGCCTGTCATTGACCTCTCACCAAACAGGTGTGTTTGTCAAACTCTGTTCAGCTTGGAGACAGCAAGTTCTGGGGTTTGGCATCAGAGAGGAAGACCATGGTTTTTGTGGACCCAAAAGATGTGTATTTCCAAATACAGTACCCATCAGTCCTACAGTAGGTACCTGTACCTCTATTTCATCCTTGTGAGTAATGTTCTATTCAAAGTCCTGTTGTTCGTACTGTCCACTTCTCGCCAATTGTTCATGGGAATGTTTACTTTGGTCTTGGCTTGGGCCCACTTGAATGGGGTATATCTGTTGAGGTATCTTGATGACTGGCTGTTCCCAGCCTCGTCCGATAGAAAGTGGTTTCAGGATCGATATTGACTTTTTTTTTGCCGTCCCATAAGGGGTTGTGCATATAGCCTAGTGTACCTCCCTTAGTTTACTGCAGGCCTTACTTAAGGATTTTAGCAGTTTTCATTTGGTCCCTACCTGCACTTGCTTAAATACTGCTACTTTACCTCTGTTCCCACTCTTTAACATCTTACTGTCCAACAATTTCTAACTCATTTTTCTTAGTATAACAAATGGGTTTTCATTTAGCTGTACTTGGGTGTTGAATGGCCTTGCGTGCCCCACCACAAGGCTATATAGTCTAAATTCTTAAATTTTTAGATCGCCTTTTGTCGTAGTGAATTGGGAAAGGTCGAGTCTCATGCCCAATTACAGGATGAAGTGCATTGGCATGTTGATTTACATGGCAGGAGAGAGTGTATACCCATTAGGTGATCACATCAGCAAATCGATTGAGGTAGAACAACCATTCTTGTTTTGGTAAAAACCAAGCTCGGCTGTTCTTTTCTCATTTGAGAAACTCGTTCTACACTAGGCATCCAGCAGCTTTCACTTTATTTTGGTTTCTGAGGTATTATTGTTCGGCAACCTTCGATCTCCCATCTCATCTAGTTCCAGGGGAACAGAAACTATTTAATGGTCTTTCATGGTGGTTGAACACAAAAAATCTCGCCAGGGGAGTTCCACAAAACTCCTCCCCTCTAGAGATACTTCTGTTTTCTGATTCACCCAAAAAGGGAGGGGGTGGACACCTGATTGACAAAGTTCCTCCGAAGCAAAGTACCTGCATGTCAACCGCTTGGAACTACGAGCAGTGTTCCTTTTACTACAAGCTTTACAACAGAGTTTGATAAGGGCCTCAGTAGGGTTCACGAGTGACAACACTATTTTTGTCGTGTAGGTCAACAATTCATGAGGGAACATCTCATGCAGTCTTTTTGCATTGACATAGTTTCATATGTCGACCATTTCTGTGATGTGAGGTTCCTTTTGAAGAGAGCATGGTTTCAGATGTTGATCATCTATAGGATGTGAGGATCCTTCAAAAGAGCTCATGGTTTCATATGTTGACTATCTGGGGTGCGAAGTCGCTTCGGAAGAATGCAAGGATTCTTCAGAAGAGCGCATGGTTTCAGATGTTGACCTTCTCTGGGATGCAAAGTTCCTTTGAAAGAGCGCCTGGTTTCAGATGGTTACCATCTCTTGAATGCAAGGTTCCTTCGGATGTGCTCATGGTTTCAGATTTCGACCATCTCTGAGATGCGAGGATCCTTCTGAAGAGCGCATGGTTTCATATGTTGACCATCTCTGGGATTAAGGTTTCTTTAGATGTGTTCATGGTTTCAGAATTTGATCATCTCTTAGATATAGCGATCCTTCTGAAGAGCGCATGGTTTCATATGTTGACCATCCCTGGGATGAAGGTTTCTTTGGATGCGCTTATGGTTTCAGAGTTCGATCATCTCTGAGATAGGGTGATCCTTCGGAAGAGTGCAGTGTTTCATATGTTGATTATCTCTGGGATGAAAGGTTCCAACGGATGCGCTTATGGTTTTAGATTTCGACCGTCTCTAAGATTTGAGGATTCTTTGTTTTAAAAGTGAATGATTTCAGATAGATGTCAACCATCTCTGGGATGCAACGTTTTTTCAGAAGAGAGTA
>NC_090763.1:49035155-49042655 GCF_036898095.1 Palaemon carinicauda
TTCTAACCAATCAGCGATCAGGAAACTTTTCCGAGCTAAAAGGGCACCGCTGCGAGTCGGTACAAATGCGCCTCATTAAAAAAAATTGACTATAGGTATGTCATGATGCCAGAAAATCTCAAATCAATCAATCAATCAATCTCTTAATATCTAATGTACACACTTATTTGTAATATACGTATGCAATATAAGTGATGTTTACCGACTCGCACTAGAGGCATATTTAAATCTACTGTTCACACTTATTTGTGATATAACATTGTAATATAAGTGACGTTCATCGACTCCGCTAGAGGTATTTCGATTAAAGTTATACAAACCAAAGTATCACAACGTAAAAAAAAAAAAAAAAAAAAAAATCAAATTGAAAGTATTTATGACCACATTAGTAATCAGAACCAATAGCAATTAATCATAGCTTAAGTTACCCAAACTACGAAGAATCTCAAAAGACTGTTTCAGAGTTTTCTGTAAGTAACCATTCACAACATTTCTCGGAAGTAGATTCTTTTTTAAGCAAGTTTCGTTGAAAATGATGGCTGCCTCGGTGGCTTTTATCTTGCAGTTGAGCTTCTCAATCTATCTGATTTTTCTTCTTTCGTCAGTACTATAATATTATTATTATTATTATTATTATTATTATTATTGTTATTATTATTATTATTATTATTGTTATTATTATTGTTATTATTATTATTATTTGCTAAGATATAACCCTAGTTGGAAAAGCAGGCTGCTATAAGCCCAAGGGCTCCAGCAGGGAAAATAGCCCAGTGAAGAAAGGAAATAAGGAAATAATCAACAAGATAAGTTTAAGAACAAAAACATCATTAAAATAAATCTCTTAGTGGGGTGGGGGGGGAGAGCAAAATGCATAAAAAACTATAATTTTACTAAAAAATTTACTAAAGTTAAACTGATAATAACAAAGTATGAATGAGTTCGGTTGTTACATTAACAATTCCATTCATAATCAGTCATTGCAGGTAGCTACTCACTATTTCCACATTCAAAACTTTGCAACTTCTGCAATTTACCTTATGTTCATTGTCTTGTTTTTCTACACTTGACGCAACCCCGATTACATTCTTTCGTTTAATGATCCTTCACACCATTTCCACAGACTGCCACTACTTCTGAACATTCCCTTCTTAATATAATCGAATCTCTGGCAGTAAAATGAGGTTAGCATATGATATCAAGTAAACCATATGCGTAAAACGAAATTAGCATATATTTACAAAGTAAACTGAAATTATAATGCAACTTTCTCTAAAAGGAAAAGTGTTTAATCTCATGGTCCTGTTAATATTAACTTATGCATCAGAAACTAGTAGCCTTACTAAAATCTTAGAACATAAGCTATGGAAAGAGTAATGATGGGAATAACACTATGTGACAGAAAAAGAGCAACTAGGATACGAGATCAAGCTAAAGTAGAGGATATTCTAACAAAATGTAAGAAAAAGTAATGGACGTGGTCAGTACTTATAAGAAGAATGATAGATGGACATTAAGAATAACAGAATGGGTCCTTTGAGTTTGCAAAAGAAGGAGGGGAATGAAATGAAGAGGATGGAATGACGATCTAAGAAAGTTGACGGGTGTGGACTGACATAGAAAGACCATAAACAGACGATGAACCCAAGGTCTAGACTCTAGACCTTGATGAAAGAGAACGTGCCTCTTCGTAACAACACTTGTCATGAATGGAATTTTATGATCACATTTCAGGATATGTCCAGTCTGACCTGTGGCAGTCTTCATAAAAGGCTATTTATGTCAATTAATATATTAGACATCATTCTCACTGCTTGATTTTCTTGTTAATACTTCTCCAGCCTTGCAGTGTATTTAGTTAATGCACAATTTATACTGGTTCCAACAGCACATAAATAGCATATATTTAAGTGGGTTAATAACTAATTTTTCTTCTCATTGATTTTACTTGAGGCTTGTGAAGACCTTATTACCATTAAATTTCTGTTTTATTTAATTTTATGTTATATAATGTATGAGTTTTATTTAGAACTCCCGTTTAAAGGCCGTTCATGAATGGTAGTGGCAAGGGACAGTGGCATTTCCCTATCAAGCAGGACAATGCCCTAGAGACTAGCCACATATAATATATATATGATCAGCGACCAAACCCTTCACCCAAGCTAGGACCAAGGAGGGCCAGGCAATGGCTGCTGAAGACTCAGCAGATAGACCTGTAGGCTCCCCCAAACCCCCCTATCCTTAGCTCACAAGGATAGTGAGGTTGCAACGACCAAAGGAACTAACAAGTTTGAGCAAGGACTCGAACCCAGTCTGGTGATCACCATTCAGGGACGTTGCCACATAGGCCTCCATAACCCTACTATTAAGTTTTTCTCGTATTAAAACGCAATGCCATGCTTATAGACGACTCTGGTCTGAACCACTGTACTGGAAGCAGTTCATGTCTCTTGTAGCAGACTTCCAGAACATATTTTTCCCGCAACACTTCTTACCATTGTTTTTCTACGCTTATGTATAGTACTCATACAGTCTCCAGTTTTCCGTAAACCCATGAACATCACACCTTGATTCTCTCAGGTAGGCCTGTAGAGGTTCGTCAATGACACAATTTTGTGGGCAATCATTGCTCACATTATTCATTTGGAATATCTTCAAATTGCATTGTATATCCCGTTCTAGGTTATGGTGGCCTATTAGAAACGTCCCTGCCGGGCGATCTGCCTCACTGGAGATCGAGTCCCGCTTTAAGCTATAATCAATTCTTTTTAGTGAGGCAGATTTGCACCGACTCGCAGGGGTTCTCTTTTAGCTTGGAAAAGTTTTCTGATCACTGATTGGTTGGACAAGATGATTCTAACCAATCACATAGCAGGAAACATTTTCCGAGCTAAAAGGGCACCAATGCGAGTCGGTACAATTGCGCCTCATTAAAAAAAATTGAGTATAGACAGTTTCTTGTAGTGTCTCCAGCCTCACCACCCGTGTGAGTTAAGTATGGGGAGAGCTTATAGGTATATTTATTTATTTATTTATTGACAAAACTTTATATACATTGTAGTACAATATTTATATTTAGTTTACACAAAACAGTGGGTTTTATTTTGTAACAATTATACATTTTCCCCATTACATTATAAAATATTTTGTCCAGAAAAATTATATTTTCTTCCATAAAGAAATATGAATCTATTAATCAACCATCACAACAAACCCCTCATACATCAACACCAAAACAAAACAAATATTTAATTATAAATCTTTAATACTTCAAATATATACTGGCACAGGTCAATTACGTGGTTTTCTTCTCCAAACAGTGCGTCTATGTTCGTATAATTAAGATTACTAAATTCTGTACTTCATTCTGTACTAAATTCTGTACTTCATTCTGTACTAAATTCTGTACTTCATTCTGTGCTAAATTCTGTACTTCATTCTGTACTAAATTCTGTACTTCATTCTGTACTAAATTCTGTACTTCATTCTGTACTAAATTCTGCACTTCATTCTGTACTTCATGGTTAGTCATCTGCATCCATTGCCTGGACTTCCCTACTTGGGTGGAGAGGGGACTTGGGCGCTGATCATATGGATTATGTAGTCAGTCTCTAGAGGATTGTCACTGTCCCTTACCTCTGCCATTCATGAGTAGCCTTTAAACTTTTATGAATGGACTTTCATTCTTCTTGCGAATTAACTACTGGTATTTGGTACTTTGATCTTGGCCCTTTCAGCTCTCCAGTTAACGAAAACTGAAGGAGAGAATAACCATCATCTCCTAGGGGTGCTCAAACCCCCCCCCCTCCCCCCCTCGAGGTCAGCATTACATTTCATGATTTCTGCCTAACAATGGAGAATGTCCCAAAGAAATTTGTAATACTTTTAATTATGCCGATTACTTTTGGGTTCTTTTGTTTCTCTAGTCTGGTTCTCTCTTTTTTTTTTTTTTTTTTTTTTTTTTTTTTTTTTTTTTTAGTATGGCAGTCTGTTATTTTTTTTTTTTTTTTTTTACTAAAATAACATTCCTTGTTTTAAGAGACGTGTTAGTAATCTCACACTGAGGAAAAGAACAATTGGTTACAATTGCCATTGTTATATAACAAATATGGCATTATAGTTAAAACTAGTATACGCGATCCGTCAAAAAATAACTGCTAAATATTTAGATAGATAGGCACACACGCACACAGATTCAACCCTTCCTACCCCCTCCCCCTCTTTCCTAATTACAACATGTCATTTTAGGCAATTTGTGGGAGGTTTTGGTTTCTGAGCGTACCTGTTTCGCTAACCCCTCTCGCCAAGGTATGGCTACTCCCTTTCCCCCTACCGAAGGGACTGGGAGAGACTGATTAGCCATACATTTGGCGATGCTGCTCAGCGTTACAGAAAATAAATGTACATATATATATATATATATATATATATATATATGTATATATATATATATATATATATATGTATATATATATATATATATGTATATATATGCATATATGTACAGTATATATATATATATACATATATATATATATATACATACATATATATATATATATATATATATATATATATATATATACATACACACACCCTGACATTTGCTCCTTATTATATAAATTATATAGGGGAGATTCTCCGTTTGCTTTTAGTGGGACATTTTATATATATATATATATATATATTATATATATATATATATTATATATATATATATTATATATATATATTATATATATTATATATATTTTATATATATATATATATATATATGTATATATATTGTATGCATATTGTATGTACTGTATATATGTTTGTATGCAATAGCTTCTTACATTTCTTAGAGTCCTCCTTCTCTCTTTATTAATGACTATGTGATATATTTGATTTTTGTAATTGCCACATGCTGAACTTCATGTATACTTGTGGATGTCCTTGTGCTGGAAAAGAGTACCTCTAATAACATAATTGTTTGTTGAACAAAAACCTAAAATGTTCCCGATTTTCGTTTGCGACTTCACCAAGATCGTCAACATCCATCACATTCTCTATCCCTTGATTATTCCTTCCAACTTTAGCATGGAAGTCACCAATTACAATTTTCATATCTCCCTCTGAGATCTCATCTATTACACTCTGCAGTTCTTCATAGTATTCGTCTTTCCTTTCTTCAGGGGAATCATTTGTTGGTGTATAGCAAACTATAATACTCATATTGCACTGCTTTGATTTAAACTACAAATAACAATCTATGATTTACAACTTACCACTAAATTAATGCGTTTTTTTGCTCTTGGTGTCATCATCATTGCTACTCTTTCTCCTTCAACGCCATTTGCCCTTCCTGAATGAATATATATATTGCCTTGGTCTAAGGTTTCCTTACCAATCCCCTTACAAAGCGTTTTACCTAGGGGTAAGATATCAAAACTTTATATCATAAATTCATTTTCCACTTGCTGTAACTTCGTAATCTGATTAGTGGTTCTAACATTCAAATTACCAATTTTCACTTTTTCTTTCGTAATTATAAACCGCTACGCCAGGTACTGGGGCCCATTCTGTCTTCTTTTCTTTCCATTGACTGACAAAATCCAAAGCGGATTCATTGGCTAGGTACATCAAAGGATAGCCAGTTCCTTGTGATGCGCAGTGCATAATTAACTAAGGAAAGTGACCCCTAACAGTTCATACTAATTCCAGTAAGATCAACTGCCAGGCATCAAGAGTAAAGGCCAAAGAGACAGTTTGTCCATCGTCTTAAGGCCGGGAGCAAACTAGCGACTCGGTGGTGCCCAAAGCCACAGCATCGTGTGGCGGTGATGTGGTCTCCCATAGGTTTCCATTGTTTTTAAGTTTTGCCGCGCAAACTAGCGACTGTAGCAAGCGACTGTGGCTCTCTGTCGCACATCCCCGCGACAGGCATGGCATGGTTTTGAAAACAATGGAAACCTATGGGAGACCACATCCCCGCCACACGATGCTGTGGCTTTGTGGCGCCACAGAGTGGCTAGTGTGCTCCCGGCCTAAATCCAATCCGTCACCCTGCTGCCAGTGACTTCATCGAGATTTGGGGGGACAATTCCCCCACACCCAAAGCTCTCGTTATTCTACCAGGTTGCTCATTCTCTTATATAACCATTGTCAAACATGGATTGCTAAGATAAACCACCTAGCACAGTATATTTACATGGTCAGAAATCTCCAAGTACACAATTTATAATTTCTTCAAGTGCATGATGAACCTGCACAGACACAACGGGGTGCAGTCAAGGATTTAACATTTTGTTCTTTGGGTTGAATTGGGTTACAGACATATACCATTGATCATGTTACCGCTTCTTAAAGTGGCTGAGATAGCTGTGTTGAGGTTAAGCTAATTTTTTGCATTTAGGGTTTTATCAGATCATGGCGGTATAATAATCCTAGCTCAGAAAAACAAGTCTTCTTAAATAACCTGCCCAGTCTGTGTTTTCTCCGAATGCATGTACAGTATAATTCATTTGTGCATATATATATATATATATATATATATATATACCTATATATACATATATATAGGTGTATATATATATATACCTATATATATGTATATATGATATATATATATATATATATATATATATATATGTATGTGTGTGTGTGTACACATACTGTACGTACATACATACATATATACACTGCAAATATATGCAACACATAAATATGTTAGTTCAAACAAAACAGAAACTACATGTTTGAGGGAAAAAATGTGTTGTTAATTTGTTCTCATCATTTATTTATTTCCTTATTTCCTTTTCTCACTGGGCTATTTTTCCATATTGGAGCCCTTTGAGCTTATATCATCTTGTTTTTCCAACTAGGGTTGTAGCTTGGTTGTAGGCTGAATGCAGAACATATTTATTATTATTATTATTATTATTATTATTATCATTATTATTATTGTTATTATTATTATTATTACTTGCTAAGCTACAATTCTAGTTTAAATCAGTAGGCCTAATAATTATGAATATTTATGAATATTAGATTTATTGATCTTTAAGAAGTAAAAGTTCTTTATTTATGTAGCATAACTAGAATGACAGTTAAAGTTAGAATATTTATTTTACGAAATTACATTTTATTAACGAATAGTATATATATATATATATGTATATATATATATATATATATATATATATATATATATATATATATATATACTGTATATGTATATTTCTATAAATGATACTATATATGTATATATTATATATATATATAAATATATATATATATAGGTCTATATATATATATATATATATATATATATATATATATATATATACATATACACACATATATATATATATATGTATATAGTTACTGTATATGTATGTTTTTGTGTGTATATACTGTATGTTCTGTAAATGTATATATATATATATATATATATACATACAGTTTATATTATTTATGTATATATATGTATATGCATATATATATATATGTATATAT
>NC_090763.1:49045155-49070155 GCF_036898095.1 Palaemon carinicauda
TAGGCGCACTCGAACTGGCGTCTTCTATACTAAAGATCTCCTTAAGTGAAAGCGTTCTCAAATAGGAAAATTCCTTCTCTATTATTCTATCATGGGTAGAGATTTTCGGGGGAAAGGGGTAGGGGTTGGGGGGGGGGGGGCGTGGTATCAAAGGAATTCCCTTCGTCACTCCCTGGGCTTTTTCTTGTTTTGTTTCTCTTCTTGAAAAAGGCTGTGTTTTGGGTTTGCCAAATGATACACAAGTGTTCAGGGTTGTACCCTCTGCTTGCCACATACACACTTGTGGTTTATATATATATATATATATATATATATATATATATATATATATATATATATATATATATATATGTATATATATATTAGTATATGAAACATATATTTATATGTTTTTATAAATAATTCATATTCATATGTATATATTTACATATGTACATGTTTGTACCTACATTATGTCATCATATAATACATATGCTGTATATGTTTGATATATATATATACACATACACACACACACACATATATATATATATATATATATATATATATATATATATATATATATATATAATTTCCATTGAAGGCGATGCCTTATTGTCGTTAATATGTTTCCTGCAGGAATCTTCATATTTCCTCGGCTTCTTGAACATTTCACACGTAATCCTTTGGTTTGATGAACGATGAATAGTTATTTTCTTCATACTTGATTCACTGCAGCGTTGTTTCGACAAAGCTTTGTCTTTATCAAGTGATAGATGGTTTTTATAAATGTGTGTGTGTGTGTGTGTATTAGTGTAGCCTGCTTTCTTTTCATCTCTGATCGCCATGATAGTGAAGGAGTCGCACTGGTAAGGGAGGACATTAAGAGGGTGTGAAATCCTCTCATAATTTATCGAAATTGAAAACTTTAGATGTATTGGAATTTAACCCTTTTATATTTATCATGTAGCCCTCACACGACCTACTGCTTTCTTTTAATCTGTGATCGCCATGATAGTGGAAGTAGTCGTATTGGTAAGGGAGAACATTCAGAGGGTGTGAACTCCTCTCATAATTTATCGAATTTGAAATCTTTAGATATATTGGAATATAACCCTTTTATATTTATCATGTAGCCCTCACACGACCTACTGCTTTCTTTTAATCTGTGATCGCCATGATAGTGGAAGTAGTATTGGTAAGGGAAGACATTCAGAGGGTGTGAACTCCACTCATAAATGATCGAAATTGAAAACTTTAGATGTATTGGAATTTAACCCTTTTATATTTATCATGTAGCCCTCACACGACCTACTGCTTTCTTTTAATCTGTGATCGCCATGATAGTGGAAGTAGTATTGGTAAGGGAAGACATTCAGAGGGTGTGAACTCCACTCATAAATGATCGAAATTGAAAACTTTAGATGTATTGGAATTTAACCCTTTTATATTTATCATGTAGCCCTCACACGACCTACTGCTTTCTTTTAATCTGTGATCGCCATGATAGTGGAAGTAGTATTGGTAAGGGAAGACATTCAGAGGGTGTGAACTCCACTCATAAATGATCGAAATTGAAAACTTTAGATGTATTGGAATTTAACCCTTTTATATTTATCATGTAGCCCTCACACGACCTACTGCTTTCTTTTAATCTGTGATCGCCATGATAGTGGAAGTAGTATTGGTAAGGGAAGACATTCAGAGGGTGTGAACTCCACTCATAAATGATCGAAATTGAAAACTTTAGATGTATTGGAATTTAACCCTTTTATATTTATCATGTAGCCCTCACACGACTTACATATGTTGCATGACAGTTCAAGATACCCTACTTTGCTCTCACCTCTCCCGCAACGCGTGCGCAGTAGCCGGGAGGTGATGCAAATGCTCATATAGTAATTAACTTTAAATAAAAAGACAGCTGTGCACGGCAGCTCCTCCTTCCTGATACGCTTGGGTGTGGTGTACCGCGGGGAAAAGGGTGACGTCTCTTCCTTTGTTTGCTTCGGGATGAAACTAGGAAATGACAGATATGCATACGGATGAGGGCTTTGTGTCTGTCGGTTCTGTCTATATGTAGACAGCTATCGAACGGATTTGGGTTCACGCTCAATGGCAATAAGGGGCCCAGCTTGCTGGAACAAACTACCTCTGGAAATAAGAAAATGTATATATGTTAGTTCTGATTTATTCAAAAAGAAACTTAAAGCAATATTTTTTTAAATTTTACTTGAATGTATATATATCCTAGATTTTTACAATCCAATTATTGTGAATTTTATGTAAATAATTTATGTTATGTAACAGAATAACCATTTTATAATGGAATAAAGGTTTTTGACTTGACTTGACTGTAGGGTTTTGGGAACTTTTAGTTTGAGTGGTCTTCTGTCTCCTAAGTCTTGTCTTCTTATTTTATCATATTTAGCTTCGCGAAAATCTTCGAGGGATAAATACTCACCTGTGTCTGTTTGTTTGTTAGCTTTTGTTGGTTTGTGAGCAACTTTACACAACAACGACTGTACCGTTAACTAGGAAATGACAGATCCGCATACGGATGAGAACTTTGTATCTGTCGGTTCTGTCTACGGAGCTGTAGGGTTTAGGGAACTTTTAGTTTGAATGGTCTTCTGTCTCCTAAGTCTTGTCTTCATATTTTGTCATGTTTAGCTTCGTGCAAATCTTCGAGGGAGATATACTCACCCGTGTCTGTTTGTTTGTTAGCTTTTGTTTGTTTGTGGGCAACTTTACACAACAACGACTGTACCGTTTTGACCAAACTTTGTAGCCATGTTGGGTATGACACAAGGATGAATCTAACATTTTGGATAAGTAGTTTATTTATTTGGTTGTTTGTTTGTGAGCAACATTACAAAAAAAATACTACACCGGTTTTGACAAAACATTTTTAGTCATGTTTGGTATGACCCACGGACGAATCTATAATACAAGTATGCAGTAGTACTTTGAGAAATAATCGCAATGTTAATTTTTTCTTTGTGAACAACATTACGCAAAAACAAATCAACCAATTTCAACGAAACTTGGGTTTGGGGCTTATGACCAATCGTGCTTGTTTGAGCAGTGTTTTATATGGTTATGAGAAATCAGTGGATATTATAGGCAGTGCAGCTATATGGATATATTTTGGTTGATAGTCCATTTCTTTTAGCGATGCATATTTGCACCGACTCGCAGCGGTGCCCTTTTAGCTCGGAAAAGTTTCCGGATCGCTGATTGGTTGGACGAGATAATTCTAACCAATCAGCGATCAGGAAACTTTTTCGAGCTAAAAGGGCACCGCCGCGAGTCGGTGCAAATATGCATCGCTAAAAGAAATGGACTATAAAGTATAGTACTCTAGACTGTGTTAGCCTTCGGGATCTTAGCAAGCACCACAAACTTGGATAACCCTAGTTTGAACCACAGCAGTTTTATACCAACCAGATACTGTAATTACGTATTAAGCTAACTAATCAGTGTGGTGTGTGCAGGATTATTTTATTACACTTTTAAGAATCCGCAACTTCCAATTACAGTTGTCAATTACAGTTGTTCGCGTAGGGGGTTATTACCAATGTAGGAATTACTCAAGTCCTTTGAAGTTACCCTGAATCCCCTAGCTGTACTCCTTTTTGCTTTCTGCTATAACTTCTTTTGCATTTTAGTGTCCATCCATTTTTAACTTTCAACTCGTAGTGAAACAGCGGAATTTTCCCCCTAATTGAACCAGGGTGCTAAAATGCTCTCCTAGATTCCAACTTCGACCCACATTGGTCAAATTCACAATTCCATCCATGTACTTTAGAATCGTAAAGCGCTCATGTGCATATTATTATTATTATTATTGTTATTATTATTATCATTATTATTATTTTCTAAGCTACAAGCCTAGTTGGAAAAGCAGGATGCTATAAGCTCAATGGCTCCAACAAGGAAAGTAACCCAGTGATGAAAGGAAACAAGGAAAAATAGAATATTTTAAGAACAGTAACATTAAAATAAATACAGTATATCCTATATAAACTATAAAAATAAGAAAACAAGAGGAAGAGAAATAAGATGGTGTGTGCCCGAGTGTAGCCTCAAGCAAGAGAACTAATACAAAACAATGGAAGACCATGGTACAGAGGCTATGGCACTACCCAAGACTAGAGAGCAATGGTTTGATTTTGGATTGTCCTTCTAGAAAAGCTGCTTACCATAGCTAAGGAGTCTTAAGGGGCCCATACACGTTCAAAAAAGGCGTCAAAATTTTGATATCAAAATTTTGATGCAAAATTTTGACGCTTTTTTTGAACGTGTACAGGCTCCTTTACTCTATCGTACTCCTCAAATCAAACAAATACTATCATTACTAGGTAAATTGCACCTTGGCTTATGCGCTAAGTGTTACGCACATAGCCTAACTTCTAACGTCATGCTTGTTATTCATAACGTCAATCTTCTAACTCATGCGTGTTATTCTCCATCATTCTGACTCTAGAATGATTAAATAGACTGTTTGTTTAGGGTGCCATGACGCCAAAGTATACATTTTTTCCATGGTCATTTCTATAATCGTTCTAATTTTTTTTTTAAATGACTGACAGTGTCTCTTCTTTGCCTTGGAATGGCATGCGAATGTAATATGTGTGTGTGTGTGTGTGTGTGCGTGTGTGTGTGTGTGTGGGTGGTTTGATGTCTTAATGACAGGAGAACCTCATTTCTATAGCACAGTCGACTGGTTGTATCTCTCTCTCTCTCTCTCTCTCTCTCTCTCTCTCTCTCTCTCTCTCTCTCTCTCTCTCTCTCTCTCTCTCCACTCAGTGTGGCAATTTCTTTACATGCAAAATAGCAAATACTTGGAATAGATTTCCAGCGATTTAGTAAATAGTAATACGGTAAACGAGTTCAATGATAAGTTAGACAAGATCATAAGAACTTTAAATGCTTAGTAAATCGCTCTACCAAAGAGCCAAATTTAAAATGGAATTTCTGCGGATGGACTAAAAAGTCTGAGATATCCAAAATCCTTGTAACAAAATCTCTCTCTCTCTCTCTCTCTCTCTCTCTCTCTCTCTCTCTCTCTCTCTCTCTCTCTCTCTCTCTCTCTCTCTCTCTCTCTCTCTCTCTCTCAAAATTACACCAAATTCATTTAGGAATACCTGTTTCTGGTTACTCGTAATGTTGTTTGCTAGAACAATTTATTATCACCAATGTCCGTTTCAAGTTGGTATTAGCTCCTTCTAAGAGTATCAAGACATTTTTAGAAATCGTACATGTTTGATCTTAATTGATTGATGATTTGGGTTTTAAGTTAAGTAGATTATTATAAGAAATCATCAGCAAATGTTCTTAGCCAATGAAAATACTTCTTGTATATAAATATAATTTTGTTGAGTGGAAGGAAATTTTGACCATATTCTAAAAACTTCTTACCTTTCTGTAAGTTCATTAAGGTCAAGTTCCTTTTAGAATTTAAATTTGTACGCGTTCGTACGTGCTCATGTGCAGTACGTGTTCACCAAAAATATTAAAGTGAAAAAAAATATAGTACACGTTGGTGGAATTTTTAAATAGCTCAAGGTATTTTTATATTTACGTACAAGACGTGCAGCAGGTGATGTCAGTAAGAAACCTTGACTACATTAATATGAATATTGATATCATGTATTTTTAAAACATTAATATTAAAATATTTTAGATCAGTTATTTTCGTATTCCAAAATAGCCAGACGATCTGCATGAAAACATATTCTTTTGTTTATGCAAAAAAAAAAAAAAAAAAAACACCTCGTTGTAAGGTTTAGGACAATTACCTTTTTGTATGTAGTTTTGGCCAAGGTACAGGTGGCTTCATTGATTCTGGTACACTACATAGGAAGCAGAGGAGATATCAGTGTACCGGAATTAATGAAGCCAACTGTACTAGCCACCCGTTGAGATACTGCCGCAAGAGATTTAATTTATCCTTTGACTGACCAAATATTACTAAATTGGATCCCTGTCTGGTTACGGCCTACATATATACTGAATAGTCTGGCCTATTCTTTACACATTTTCTTCTGTCATACACCTGATAATACAAAGATAACCGAAAAATTCTTCTTCAATCATTGGGCTAACTACTGCACTGTAATTGTTCTGCGGCTACTTTCCTCTTGGTAAGGGTAGAAGAGACTCTTTAGCTATGGTAAGCAGCTCTTCGTGGAGAACACTACAAAATCGAATCATTGTTCTCTCCAGTCTTGGGTAGTGCCATAACCCCTGTACCATGGTCTTCCACTGTCTTGGATTAGAGTTCTCTTGCTTGAGGGTACTCTTAGGCATACTATTCTGTCTGTTTCCTTATTTCCTTTAATCAATGGTTAGCATCTTACAAGTAATAATAATAATAATAATAATAATAATAATAATGATTAAGACTAAATATTCTTACGTCCTATACTATCATTAACTTCCATTTAAGCGTCCACTCAATGAATGTCGTTGTGAATAGAGTAAACATTTTATAATTTTGGTAAGGTACCATGACTCAAGTTTGAGCTGTGCATCATGACCATATTTGTTATGACTGAGTATATCCGATGAATATTACCCAGAGGCTCAGTATGCGATGGAAAATACATACTTGAGATTTTCTTGTTCCAGATTAACCCTATACAGTAGAATTATGTAAAGCTAAAAATGTTGTTTGGATGATAGTTTTAATGTGTAAGACTCATGTACATGACGTCCAAATACTTTCCAATATAGTTTGTGCTCTCAGTGTTTAAATTCCCTGTTGGATCCCCCTGGGCTTATAGCATCCTCCTTTTCCAACTAGGGTTGTACCTTAGCAAGTAATAATAATAATACTAATAATAATAATAATTTGGTTCAAAGGTTGCTCATGAGTAGTAGAGGAACGGGACAGTGACAATACCCTAGAGACTGTCCATATATACTTATGATCAGCGGACAAACCCCTCTCCATCCCGGGTAGGGCCAGGCAATGGCTGCTGATGACTCAGCAGGTAGACCTTATAGGCTTCCCCAAAACCCCCATCCTTAGCACACAAGGACAGTGAGGTTACAGACACTACAAAAAGCTATCGAGCTTGAGCATGACTCGAATCCCAGTCCAGGATATTGCTAGGCAGGGACGTTTCTTATAGTCTACCGCAAACGCTTATAAACATTTCGGTCTATTACGCCTCTGTACCATGGTCTTCCACTGTCTTGGGTTAGAGTTCTCTTGCTTGAGGGTACACTTGGGCACTCTATTTTATCTAATTTCTCTTCCTCTTGTTTTGTTAAAGTTTTTATAGTTTATATAGGAAATATTTATTTTAATGTTGTTACTGTTCTTAATATTTTATTTTTCCTTGTTTCCTTTCCTCACTGGGCTATTTTCCCTGTTGGAGCCCCTGGGCTTATAGCATCTTGCTTTTCCAACCAGGGTTGTAGCTTAGCAAATAATAATAATAATAATAATAATAATAATAATAATAATAATAATTCTATAAAGCATGCGTAATCAATATAAATGGTCATAATACATCTCATTGAAGACTTATAATATTGATTAAATGGAATTAAAAAGATGGAAATTGTAGACTAAAGAAAACTCAAACTTGTTTTTATTGATAGTGAACTTTGATTTTTCCGCATCCTAATTATTTTGAAATTGGGTATTATTATTATTATTATTATTATTATTATTAATATCCAAGCTACAACCCTAGTTGGAAAAGCAAGATGCTATAAGCCCAGGGGCTCCAACAGGGAAAAATAGCCCAGTGAGGAAAGGAAATAAGGAAATAAATAAATGAAGAGAACAAATTAACAATAAATCATTCTAAAAAAAGTATCAACGTCAAAACAGACATGTCATATATAAACTATTAACATCATCAAAGACAAATATGTCATAAATAAACTATAAAAAAAAACTATAAAAAAAAAAAAAATTGCTTAGTAGTGGCTGATGATAGCTCCTAGCCAGAGCTAAAGATGAACCCTTGGGTAATTTACAACCTCATTGCTGGGCTTCGGCCCTTAATTCATGGACGGTATTAAGCATTTTGGAATGCCATGGGGAGACCCACATTCTGGACGTGGAGGGGAGTAAAGTGTTGAGGGAAGAGATAGGAATCTCGAAGGGTTAGGAGTCTGGGGGCAAAGGAGAAATGATTCTTCCTTTGACGATTTCGGTAAATGATCAACTAAATTTTTTTTTTTTTTTTTTTTTTTTTTTTATAATAGAGTATCTATTTGTGATTGACAAACAAAGGTTATTGTATTCGAAGGTTTGCCATGGGGAGACCCACATTCTGGACGTGGAGGGGAGTAAAGTGTTGAGGGAAGAGATAGGAATCTCGAAGGATTAGGAGTCTCTGGGCAAAGGGGAAACGATTCTTCCTTTGACGATTTCGGTAAATGAACAACTAAATTTTTTTTTTTTTTTTTTTTTTTTTTTTTTTTTTTTTTTTTTACAGTATCTATTTGTGATTGACAAGCAAAGGTTATTGTATTCGAAGGTTTGCCATGGGGAGACCCACATTCTGGACGTGGAGGGGAGTAAAGTGTTGAGGGAAGAGATAGGAATCTCGAAGGATTAGGAGTCTCGGGCACAGGAGAAACTTTTCTTCCTTTGACGATTTTGGTAAATGAAAAATTCATAATTTATTTTAGATATTTTTTTTTTACAGTAAATATTTGTGATTGATAAGCATAGGTTATTGCATTTTGCAGGTTTATCTTTCATTGGCGTTATAACTTGAGATTTTTTGTTATGTATTAAATGGAAGGTATCAACGTAAATATCTGCATTATTATTATTATTATTATTATTATTATTATTATTATTATCATCCTCTTCATTATTATTATTATTATTATTATTATTATTGTTATTATTATTTTTATTATTTTATTATTATTATTATCATCATTATTATAATTATTTTTATTATTACAAGCTAAACTACATCCCCAGTTGAAAAAGCTGAATGCGATAAGTCCTAGGGCTCCAACAAGGAAAAATAGCCCAGTGAGGAAAGGAAACCAAGAAAATAAATAAACTACAAGAGAAGCAATGTACAACCAAAATAAAATATTTTGCAAACAGTAACATCAGAATAGATCTTTCATAATAAACAATAAAAACTTCAAAAAGGAAAAAAAAAACAAAGAGGAAAAGAAGTAAGATAGGATAGTGTGCCTGAGTGGACCCTCAAGCAAATTACGCGCCTAAACTTCTTCAAGTTCTACTTCAAAACTGCTGTCTCACCCAACCAGCACTTTTTTTAGCAAAAGAATAAGTAGTGACTAGAATATAATTAATTTTACATTTAGAAGAGTCTGAGCTTTACAAAGCAGTAAGGCAGCGATTATTTTATAAGCTAATCTCTCTCAATCTCTCTGTTTTTGACGTTGTTAATAGTTTATATATGACATATCTATTTTGACGTTGTTACTGTTTTTAGAATGATTTATTGTTAGTTTGTTCCCATCATTTATTTATTTCCTTATTTCCTTTCCTCACTGGGCTGTTTTCCCCTGTCGGAGCCCTTGGGCTTAGGCCTATAGCATCTTGCTTTTCCGACTAGGGTTGTAGCTTGGCTAGTGATAATGATGATGATAATAATAATCCATCCTTCCTTCCTCTTTCTAATTTTGGCTTGTAGGATTTCAGCATATAATAATTAGGAACCACTAGTCATTCATACAGTTGTTTTGGATGTTGTATAGTTAATATTAAGCAACCTCACTTACCCAGTAAGGAACCCCAGGCCGCAGTCCTTTAGGAAGTAGGTTTGCCAGGGCACCAGCCAACCGTTGAGATACTACCGCTAGAGAGTTATTGGATCCTTTGACTGGCCGGCCAGACAGTATTACACACTGTTAAAAATTTGCATTGAAAAACGGTAAATGTCTGGCAACATTTATTCCAGGATTTTTACCGTTTTGAAAGCGGATATATTGACGTAAAGGGGTGATATTACGGTCACCAACTCGTAAAATATAATAACATAGTAGAGTAAAATTACGGTCGCCTGTATTTTACTGAAATACTGGTGAGAACAGTATATCCTTACGGAGAGTTTCCGATTAAAATCATGCTTTTTTCTAACAGTGTATTGGATCCCTCCCTCTGGTTACTGCTCGTTTTGTCTTTGCCTACACATATACCGAATAGTCTGGTCTATTTTTTCTACGTTCTCCTCTGTCCTCATACACCTGACACCACTGAAATTACCAAACGATTCTTCGCTTGACGGGTTAACTGCTGCAATGTATAATTGTTCAGTGGCTACTTTCCTCTTGGTAAGAGCAGAAGAGAAACTAGATTAGCTAAGCTGCTCTTCTAGGAGAACACTCAAAAATTAAACCATTGTTCTCTAGTCTTGGGTAGTGTCATAGCCTCTGTACCATGGTTTTCCACTGTCTTGGATTAGAGTTCTCTTGGTTGAGGATATACTTGGACATGCTGTTCCATCTAATTTCTCTTCCTCTGTTTTTTTTAAGTTTCTATTGTCATGAAAGATCTAATTTAATATTGTTACTGTTCTTGATTTATTTTATTTTGATTGTTTGTTACTTCTCTTGTAGTTTATTTGTTTTCTTTCCTCCCTGTGCTGTTTCCCTGTTGAAGCCCGTGGGCTTATAGCATATTGCTTTTCTAATTAGGGTTGTAGTTTAGCTTGTAATTAAAGTAGTAGTAATAATAATAATAATGATAATGATGATGATAGTAATAATAATAATGAGAACCGATGGATGAACATAGTCAATTAAAAAAGTTCGTCGTGCCTCTGTCGATCTAAGAATTTAATGATGTATATGATAGTTAATTGATTTTCATGGTCTGTTTTTCCTATTATTTACATATCTATAAAAGTGAAATTGTTTATTTGTGACCTCTGGCGGCCTATTGGAAACTCTGTCTGTTTTCTCTTTATCATTTACACATCCATGAGAAAAAAAAAAAAAAAAACATGCAGCTTAGTTTCTTCATCTAAGAGAAGCTAGTACCTAAATGGGAAATGTTATACTGTTTAGTCTACTAAATACCATACATGCAATGCTTGAATGACCTCCGATGTCAGGATGCCAGAGAATTCTAAATCAATCAATCAATCATGCAATGCTTGAACGGGTTTAGAAACTAGCTATATGTGAAATGCATATGGATGCACTTGCATAAGGAAGGTTAGTGTACCACCCGTGTGTCACACAATCGTACATAGTAACGACATTTCTCTTTTTTGTATACATTATCCTTTGTATCTTCGCTCTCCCCTCGCACTAACAGCAACTTGCATCAACCTGTCTGCTTTTCTTATTGTTAACTGTTAACAGAACCGGTTGCCGGTTGGACAAAAAATAGCTTGTTGTATTTTGTGACCTTCTTGCCGGGACCTGGTGTGTATATAAATTCGATGTTATGTAATAAAGTTACTCAGTTGCTTTCATCTCGCCTTTTGAGTCACAACCTACTCTTTGCCCGTCACATTAGGTTGAATTGTTCATTCCTTTAGTTGTCAAGTCGGAAATATCTTAATAATTGATAACGCTGCCATGTTATTCATATGATCTTGGCCTTTTATTTATATGGTACTATAGTCATTTTTTTCAGCGAGGCAGATTTGCACCGACTCGCAGCGGTGCCCTTTTAGCAAGGAAAAGTTTCTTGATCGCTGATTGGTTGGACAAGATAATTCTAACCAATCAGCGATCAGGAAACTTTTCCGAGCTAAAAGGGCACCGCTGCGAGTCGGTCCAAATGCGCCTCATTAAAAGAAATTAACTATAGGAAAAAGAAATAGAGTGATGTTCAATTCTGTATATATTTCAAGTACAATTTTTTTTTTCAAGTGGTGGACTGTTATGTGTTTGTACTGTAATACCATATGCGCTACGTGTATTAAGAGTAATTTTGCACAGTATTGTATTGATATAACATGTTTGAACGTTAATTTCAGTGTAGTCCCATCCATATACCAAGGCACTTCCCCCAATTTTGGGGGGTAGCCGACATCAACAAATGAAACAAAACAAAAAGGGGACCTCTACTCTCTACGTTCCTCCCAGCCTGACAAGGGACTCAACCGAGTTCAGCTGGTACTGCTAGGGTTATTAACTATTAAATGATTTTCACCTAGCGTCTTGATGATCTGTGATGGAACTTAAGTCAATAAGCTTTATGGTATGTTTTTTCTTAATGATATTTTGTGGAAGATTTTTCATTGGGATAATACTAGAAGTGAAGTGGGCCTGTGGAATTGTTAATTGAACTGAATCCAACTTAAAGCAACCTGGTGAAATATTGCAATTGTCAATTCTTCTTTTAACACGAACTTGAATTAAGGCAGAAACATGCTTTTCAATCTCAAGGATAAGGTCACATTGCGTAATCTTACAAAGCATTAGTGCTTGACTTGTTCGGTATATTGTTTAAATTGCATTGGTTATTTAACCAATATTTGACCAATTATTAGTCTTAACTGCAGTATTGATTTATTCAAATTTGTATCATACTGTAAATAAATATATTCAGTTGTTTTAGGGGTTTTACTGTTCAGTTTTAGTATTGGACTTTGACAAGGAATAATTTTGATATTATTCATGTATCAAGCTTTTATTCACTGATCATTCAATTTAGAAAAGTGGCATTCAAAATCAAAGTCACAATGCGCATTGTAATTACAATAGTTACCTAGTCTTGGGTAGTGCCATAGCCTCTGTACCATGGTCTTCCACTGTCTTGGGTTAGAGTTCTCTTGCTTGAAGGTACACTCGGGCACACTTATCTATCTTATTTCTCTTCATATTTTTTTGAAGTTTTTATAGTCTATATAGGAAATATTTATATTAATGTTGTTACTGTTCATAAAATAGTTTATTTTTCTTGTTTCCTTTCCTCACTGGGCTATTTTCCTTACTGGAGCCCTTCGGCTTATAACATCCTGCTTTTCCAACTAGGGTTGTAGCTTAGCAAGTAATAATGATAATAATAATTACCTTTACATGATCATTAACAGTAATGACAACTGTATCCTCCAAAAAAAATTTGGAAATGCCTTTGGTTGCCAATATAGATTTAATCTTCCATTTTTGCAGTAGAAATATTTCATCAAAATATACTTTTATTTATTAGAAAATCCATTCTGCGCTAAAAAAAACTATTAAAAATCTTACTGATGTAAGCATTTCTGTTTGTATTTTATCAAATCGTTTGAAAGAGGGTATATTTTCACCTATAGGTGAGAGTGAGCGTTAGTTTTAAGATATCATTAAAAATGACACTAAGCATGTGATGTTATGAAATTTAAGAAATATATTCATTACTTAACACTTTTGAGATTATTAAATTTATGGAAATTTTCTTAAAAGAGAGCAGTTCACAGATTTCTAGTAATATGATTTATATTCAATTTACAGGTGTTTATACATTAATTTTTATAGGAAATTCTCCGTAAAAATATACTGTTCTCAACCGTACTTCAGTAAAATACAGGCGACTGTAATTTTACCTTCCCTTGGTATTATTTTTTTACGGGTTGGTGACCGTACTATCACTCTTTTACGTCAATATAACCGTTTTTAAAACGGTAAAAATCCTGGAATAAATGTTGAAAAACTTTTACCGTTTTTTAAATACAAATTTTTAAGTGTATGTATTCTACAGATATGTCGATGTTCTACCATATTGCATGTCCTTCCATGGAATAGTCGCCTTCCAAATCTTGTTATTCATGGCCACCTCTTTTATCTCTTGGGACCTTCTCCCTCCGTTTAGGTCCTCTAGCATTGACTTCCTTTTCCGTCATCTGGGTCTTTTTGTCCTTCAAATTTACCTTCTATAATGCCCTTCAGTAAGCAGTTTACAATATTAGAAAATTATATAAATGGCCATACCCATTTCTAGTGTTATTTTCAAAACGACAAGTTATAATAACTATTCAGTAATGTTTGTTTACCTTATTTAGCTTTTATCATTCAAAGTAAAGGACACAGATATGTTTCTTTACCACCTCTATGATTATGATATGCATGTTAATGAATTATTTTGCATGGACTGAATATTAGATTTACGTTTAACCTGTAAATATCGAGGTGTATTTCCTTATATCTTTTCTTGTTAGTGGGATAATTGTAGAAATATACTCACTGGCAATGCCTTTGACAGCATTAGTCATTTTACTAAGTTACATAGGTCAGGTCATTCTAAGGTCAGGTGTAATTAGCCCTGCATAAAAGAGTTTATCTGGGAAATTCCAGTGACATGTGACGTAGAGAACATTGTTAAGCATTGTAACTACATTTAAAGAGAAAGTGTTAATTTGTTCGAGTTGTGATCCTCCTCATTTCGTGGGCGACAACAATCTCTTCTAAATTGCAGGATACTGTCACTTTAATAAGAAGATTATTACTAATCAAGTAAGTGTAAAACTCACTTCAATACAAGGGCATAGTTTTTGAGGCTCATACTTTTCCCTATCAGTGCAGAATATCTGAAAAATTAAGTGTGTGTCTGTGTGTGTGTTCTGAATGTTTGTAAGCAAAATATATGTGTGGTTTTAGGTACGTCTAAGAAGAGATGACAGTGTTTTTTTTTTTTTTTTTTTTTTTTTTTTTTTTTTTTTTGCACTTAGGTTAAATAGTAAACAGGTATATTCACACAAGTGAAAAGGACATAGGAACTCAACCAGGTGGTCAAGGAATGTAGCATTGGTGTATAGGTGAAAGATGATTTTTTTATTCAAACTGAGTGTGTCAAGGGATGTTAGTGAATAATTACGTAGTTGGGATTCCCAATTGTTAGTGCATTTATAATATGTAGGATTACAGTGGCCTGAAGTGAATGAAAATTTAATATTTTAAGAAATATTTATACAGTTTATGGTTAAAAAGTGTATGCCAATGAAAATTGTCACATGCTATTTAGCAATGGAGCTTGAAAGCTTAACATGAATTAAAATAGTTGAAGGCCTATCAGGCCATTTTCATTGAGGGTAGGAATGGTTTATAAAGCTGTCGTGGATGCCATTCAAAAGAATAATTTTGATAAGGAAAACAGAGAAGATAGTAGAGGGCAGATATGAGTGAAGAGTAAGTTAAACTTAATAATACCGAAGTTGTGAAATTAGGAAGGGGATTTCAGAAGAGAAAGTTCTTTGTAAGTGGTGGTAGGAAACTTTTGTTTGGAATTCCTTTATTAGAAGAAAGATATAAAAACGATTAATGGTAAAATAGGAAATTTTGGGGCTGATGAAAGAGAAAAAAGTAGGAATGATTTTGTTCGGGAAAAAATTGTCTCATATATATCAATAAAAACAAAAAGGGTGGGAGAAAAAAAGAAATAATTGAAAATTTTAAAAGTAAATAATACAATAAGGAGGAAATTCAATAATTAGAGACAAAAAAAATGAAAACACAGATAAAATGGATCATAGAATTCCCTCCAAGAATACAATATGTAAAAAAAAAAGATATTCTTTAATCTCCAAAAATACAATATGCAAAGAATGATTCTTTGAATATACAAAGAACATTTCTTTGAATCTTCAAGAGAACAACAAGCAAAGGATATTTCTGTGAATCTTTCCAAGAATACTTTATGCAAAGAGGTATTTTTTGATGTAGTCGATTGAAGAGCCAGCCTTGAATAAAAGAGATGATTGATTGATTGATTGATTATGAGTTATCTGGCACCCTGACAATAAAAGATCTGAATGTACCCTATATAGTAAAGTGCAAGTGTCTGGCTATATATATATATATATATATATATATATATATATATATATATATATATATATATATATATATATGTATATATATATATATATATATATATATATATATGTATATATATATATAAGTATGTATGTATTTATATGTATATGTATATATACATATATATGAATATATATATATATATATATATATATATATATATATTTGTGTGTATATGTATATATATACAAATTATATATATATATATATATATGTATGCATATAATACATATATATAAATATATATATATATATATATATATATATATATATATAATATATATTTCTGAATACTTTTAGCGGCATTGCCAGACGTGTAACTGCTCGGTCTCTCCTCGTCCCTTGGGTTGGGGGAGGAGTAGTAGCAAGGAAAGGGGAGGGACTGGGAATGGTTGAATCTGTTTTTGTACTTATCTATCTAAACAATTAACCGCCAGTTTTGACGGGTTGCGTACACAAGTAGAATAATGAGATGATACCTTGAAAAAAAGTTTGCGTATGAAACTTGTTAATTATGGACCTCTTATATTATTATTATTATTATTATTATTATTATTATTATTATTATTATTATTTGCTAAGCTACAACCCTAGTTGGAAAAGCAGAATGCTATAACCCCAGGGGCTCCAATAGGGAAAATAGTCCAGTGAGAAAAGGAAACAAGGAAAAATAAAATATTTTAAGAAGAGTAACAACATTAAAATAAATATCTCCTCTATAAACTATAAAACTAGAAACGAGAAAATTTAATTTTTCATCTTTTTGTGGTTTTGATGACGTTGTTGTTGTTGTTGTTGACTGTGCATGAAGTGGGTCAGTTGCGTAAGAACGACTTTCTTTTCTTACCGGCGTTAAAGCAAGCATTCCTTGCGTATATGACAACGATACGCCACTTTAAAAGCCGTTTTTTTTTTTATATAGTCTGGTTTATTCCAACCCACGCCTTTATGAATAATTTATTTATAATTTTGAGGGATTTTTATAGCGTAGGAAATGAATAAATCAGCAACGTTTGCGAAGTGCAGGGCATTGGTGAGCTGTTACCAACTCGTCTTTTTTGTCATTACTGGCCACTTGAAGTATCCTTTTCGTATACAGGATAGTTTACTGTGCCCATAGGAATAGTTTAATCTTTCCCTAATATTCTCATGATCACTGATCTCTGAATTTAAAATACTGGGCATTCTTGAGCTGTTACCAACTCGTCTTTTTGTCATTACTGGCCACTTGAAGTATCCGTTTCGTATACAGGATAGTTTACTGTGCCCATAGGAATAGTTTAATCTCTCCCAAACAACATTCCCATGATCACCGATCTCTGAATTCAAAATACTGGGCATTCTTGAGCTGTTACCAACTCGTCTTTTTTTGTCATTACTGGCCACTTGAAGTATCCTTTTCGTATACAGGATAGTTTACTGTGCCCATAGGAATAGTTTAATCTCTCCCAAACAACATTCCCATGATCACCGATCTCTGAATTCAAAATACTGGGCATTCTTGAGCTGTTACCAACTCGTCTTTTTTGTCATTACTGGCCACTTGAAGTATCCTTTTCGTATACAGAATAGTTTACTATGACTATTGAAATAGTTTAATCTTTCCCTAATAATATTCTCATGATCACTGATCTCTGAATTTAAAATACTGTAGAAATTCTATCACATTTAAACCGAACTTCGCACAGATATTGGCAGTTGAGTGAGACGTTTAAGCAGCATTTGCGTAACTCTTAACTCTAGGAAAAGACATCGGTCCTGGAGACCCTGCCGGGTACTGGGCAGGAGTCTAGGAGCTACGAGAGGGCAGCAGGATCTTGGCTCGGATATCTGAGAGCGGCAACTGATATTTCCTATGTTACATTTAGAGTACTCGTCGACATTTTAAAATAGGAAATTGTTATAATGTGTTTTTGAATCGAATGATGGCTTTGTGATTTCCTGATTTTTTTTTTCTATTTAATTTATCTCTTGATTTTTTTTTTATACGGAAGATTCGATAACTTAACGAATAATAGAGATATTTTAGATACTGAAACCTTGAATTAATTTCATTGGTCTTTTAAGTATTTATCTCTTGATTTTTTTTTTCTTCTATTACGGAAGATTCGATAACTTCACGAATAATAAAGACATTTTAGAAACTGAAACCTTGCATTAATTTCATTGTTTTTTTAAGTCATAACTTTATGAAACTGATCTTTTTCTAAAAGATTTTCATATTCAAAATTATCTATTGATCTTTTTAGACAAAATTCGATAACTTATTGAAGGATAATAAATATTCCAGATTTTGAAACCTTGTTTTAGTTTCATTAATCTTTTATGAGTCATAAGATTATGAAATTGATATTTTACCCAAAAAGTAATTGCCTGGCAAATGTTGGTATTCTTCGGTCTAGTTATTGTAAGGTTAAGACTCTGGTGTTAATATGGATGTGGAAGGTTGCTTGTATCTCACTAATCCCGTTGTAAATAAAGGTCAGGTTTATACAATTGTGATTGTATGGATACAAATATATATATATATATATATATATATATATATATATATATATATACATATATATATATATATACATATATATATATATATATATATATATAGCCTATATATATATATATATATATATATATATATATATATATATATACACACACACATATATATATATATATATATATATATATATATATATATATATATATATATATACACGTGTGTGTGGTATATACATGTATGTATACAATATAAATATAAGTGAAAATAATCATATTGCCTTGGAGTTTAGGGCACAGAAAACAAGAAATGTATTCATGTCGAGTTGTTCAAATAGGAAGCTCTTGGTATGTCATGACACCCAGTGAGACAAAAGAGAAAGGGTCTTGGCATGTGGTTGGGTATTTAGGACCGGAAAGGACAGTCACAGAATGGTTGTCTGGGAAGTAGTTGAGACAAGAGTCCAGGGTTTCAACTTTCAAGGTAATTTCCCTAGTTTGAGGTAATTTGGTTGTCTGGGACGTGGTTGAGACACGAGTCCAGGGTTTAAACTTTTAAGGTAATTTCCCTAGTTTGAGGTAATTTGGTTGTCTGGGACGTGGTTGAGACACGAGTCCAGGGTTTAGACTATTAAGGTAATTTCCCTAGTTTGAGGTAATTTGGTTGTCTGGGACCTGGTTGAGACATGAGTCCAGGGTTTCAACTTTTAAGGTAATTACCTTAGTTTGAGGTAATTTTCATGGTTTCAAGGTAATTTTGTTATTATTATTATTATTATTATTACTAGCCAAGCTATAGCCCTAGTGGGAAAAGCAAGTGCTGTAAGCCCAAGGGCTCCAATAGGGAAAAAATAGCCCAGTGAGGAAAGGAAATAAGGAAATAAATAAATGATGAGAACAAATTAACAATAAATCATTTCAAAAACAGTAACAACGTCAAAATAGATATGTCATATATAAACTATTAACAATGTTGTACTAGCTTAAAATTTAAGGAAATTGAAGTTTTTTTTAAGATAATCTAAGGTAAAAAGCAGCAGCATTTAAGGTAATGGCCACATGGCACATGCTCGAGTTTAAACTCTGGACAAGACCCACAGTCACATGTGCTTAGTTGAAACTCTGGGCTAGACCCACAGCCACAGGTGCTTGGTTGAAACTCTGGGCTAGACCCACAGCCACAGGTGCTTGGTTGAAACTCTGGGCTAGACCCACAGCCACAGGTGCTTGGTTGAAACTCTGGGCTAGACCCACAGCCACAGGTGCTTAGTTGAAACTCTGGGGTAGACCCACAGCCACAGGTGCTTGGTTGAAACTCTGGGCTAGACCCACAGCCACAGGTGCGTAGTTGAAACTCTGGGGTAGACCCACAGCCACAGGTGCTTGGTTGAAACTCTGGGCTAGACCCACAGCCACAGGTGCGTGGTTGAAACTCTGGGCTAGACCCACAGCCACAGGTGCTTGGTTGAAACTCTGGGCTAGACCCACAGCCACAGGTGCTTGGTTGAAACTCTGGGCTAGACCCACAGCCACAGGTGCTTAGTTGAAACTCTGGGCTAGACCCACAGCCACAGGTGCTTGGTTGAAACTCTGGGCTAGACCCACAGCCACAGGTGCTTGGTTGAAACTCTGGGCTAGACCCACAGCCACAGGTGCTTAGTTGAAACTCTGGGGTAGACCCACAGCCACAGGTGCTTGGTTGAAACTCTGGGCTAGACCCACAGCCACAGGTGCGTAGTTGAAACTCTGGGGTAGACCCACAGCCACAGGTGTTTGGTTGAAACTCTGGGCTAGACCCACAGCCACAGGTGCTTAGTTGAAACTCTGGGCTAGACCCACAGCCACAGGTGCTTGGTTGAAACTCTGGGCTAGACCCACAGCCACAGGTGCTTGGTTGAAACTCTGGGCTAGACCCACAGCCACAGGTGCTTAGTTGAAACTCTGGGCTAGACCCACAGCCACAGGTGCTTGGTTGAAACTCTGGGCTAGACCCACAGCCACAGGTGCTTAGTTGAAACTCTGGGCTAGACCCACAGCCACAGGTGCTTGGTTGAAACTCTGGGCTAGACCCACAGCCACAGGTGCTTAGTTGAAACTCTGGGGTAGACCCACAGCCACAGGTGCTTAGTTGAAACTCTGGGGTAGACCCACAGCCACAGGTGCTTAGTTGAAACTCTGGGGTAGACCCACAGCCACAGGTGCTTAGTTGAAACTCTGGGGTAGACCCACAGCCACAGGTGCTTGGTTGAAACTCTGGGCTAGACCCACAGCCACAGGTGCTTGGTTGAAACTCTGGGCTAGACCCACAGCCACAGGTGCTTAGTTGAAACTCTGGGGTAGACCCACAGTCACATGTGCTTAGTTGAAACTCTGGGCTAGACCCACAGCCACAGGTGCTTGGTTGAAACTCTGGGCTAGACCCACAGCCACAGGTGCTTAGTTGAAACTCTGGGGTAGACCCACAGCCACAGGTGCTTAGTTGAAACTCTGGGGTAGACCCACAGTCACATGTGCTTAGTTGAAAGTCTGGGCTAGACCCACAGCCACAGGTGCTTAGTTGAAACTCTGGGGTAGACCCACAGCCACAGGTGCTTGGTTGAAACTCTGGGCTAGACCCACAGCCACAGGTGCTTGGTTGAAACTCTGGGCTAGACCCACAGCCACAGGTGCTTAGTTGAAACTCTGGGGTAGACCCACAGCCACAGGTGCTGGGTTGAAACTGAGAAGACCTACAGCCACAGGTGCTTGATTGAAAGTCCCGCGACTATTGTAACGCTCGCTGCATCACGGCGATTTTTTATTCAAAGGAAATACCCTTTCGGTAATCAAAACTTGAAATATATTGAAAATAACTTCTGTAGTATTTCTAAACTCGATAGTTCATATAAAGGTCTATGGAATAGGCTTACATACTCTAATCTACGGTGTCCTATATTCTATAGTGTGATTACTGGAAAGCATATACTCCATTATGCGAGTCCTATATCGATAAATCTATACTGAGTTTTATAAAACACTTTATCCTATACATAAATTTTCTTCTGTAGAACGTATACACTTATGTTTGGGGCGTATATATTCGTAGGTTTGAACTTTATACGAAGTTTCACAAAAACATTGAAGACTACACCAAATTTTATATAAAGTATATTTCATTCTACAAGACTTTTACATTAAAAGGGTTCAAAATTTGGCCTCTGATTCTGTTGCATGGTCTTCCACTATATTGAGAGTAGAAGACTTGATTGAAGGTATACTCGGGCATACTATTCTATCTCCTTTCTCTTCCTATTTTTTTTTTAAAGTCTTTATAGATTGTAATATTTTAATAGTATTTTAATATTAAAGTTTTTAGAATATTTTATTTTAATTGCTCATTGCTTCTCTTGTAGTTTATTATTTATATATTTATTTTCTTTTCTCACTGGGCTATTTTTCCCTGTTGGAGTCCTTGGGCTTATAGCATCCTGCTTTTCCAACTAGGGCTGTAGATTACCTAATAATAATAATAATAATAATAATAATAATAATAATAATAATAACAACCTGGAGAAAACGTGAATAATGATTAGTTCTAAAATGACTAGTGAATAAGAAAGAGTGAAAATATACATTTTTATTTTGAAAAGCAAGAGGATGTAATTCTTTATGAAATGACTACAAAGTTGTCCCGAGAGAGAGAGAGAGAGAGAGAGAGAGAGAGAGAGAGAGAGAGAGAGAGAGAGAGAGCGAGCGAGCATAGCTGGTGTGTATAGAGTTCATGTTTTTTTGTGATTTGATGTTTGTAAAGGTGAGTAAAGATGTGATTGCAAGGATGTTGAATTTTTTTTTTTGTGTGAAACAAAAGTGAGGATAGAAAGTAGTTATAATTGGAGAGGAATTGGTCAAAATGTGATTAATAGTATTGACTTTGATAAAATAAAATGATAATAGTAGCATGATGGATAAAAATGGGCTCATGTGTATTTTAGTATACTACTGCATAATCGTCTTTTTTTTTTTTTTTTTTTTTTTTTTTTTCTTTTACTGAATTTAATAAAAAACATGATAATAATAGCCTGATGGATAGAAATGGGCTCATGTGTATTTCAGTATACTACTACATATTCACCTTTTTATGTGTTACAACTGATCTTGAAACATTTATTTTTGCAACAAAGTTTTCTCCGATTTTTTCACCCTTCTATGATCCTGTATACTTGCACATCATCTTTTTATTGTGTTAAAACTGATCTTGAAACAGTAATCTTTTGCAACAAAGCTTCCGATTTTTTCCACCTTCCCTGTTTCCTGCATACTTACACCTTACAACTGTGAGTATATAGGAAGTAGAGAAGGGTGATGAACCTTACAACTGTAAGTATAAAGGAAGCAGAGAAGGGTGATGAAAAATCGGAGAAAACTTTGTAGGAAAAAAATTATTGTTTCAAGGTCAGTTTTAACATAGAAAAAGATGATTATGTAATAGTATACAAAATTGGTATAATGAATGACAAATTAATATCGAGGCTTAAAAGATGTTAGCAACAATTGTGTTGAGACGGAAGAAAGATGCTGTAAGAATAGTCAAGAGAACATCGTCTATAGATTACGCTTTTTTTTTTTTTTTTTTGTGAAGGCTTAAAAGATTTGTGGAGTTCAATTAGGGAAAATGTTTTCATTAATTTGTTAATGGTTATACACTGGACATAAGATATTTTAAGTATATGAAGCGAAAGGCAGGAAATAAAAAAAAAAATACCCTTAAGTTCCTGGAATTACCAGGGCGGAAGTGCTGTTACTGTATTGTTAATGTAACTAACTTGACTGGTCAACCAGCCCCAGGGTAAGGAAGAAACGTCTAAATGTGGGTAATATTCTTGAAGAATGTGGTGATAAGAACATGTTCTTTTCAAGGAGTTACAAGGATTTTGGATGTCTGGGAGATTTTTTTAGTCCATCCGCGGAGACTCCATTTGCCCTTGGGTAGTGTGAATGACTTTAAACGTTCAGAGTGTTTTTATGATCCTGTCTAACTTATCATTGAATTCGTTTACCATGTTATTTTCCACTGTATCCTCTGGAAATCTGTTCCTTGTACTTGCTATTTTTAGTCCATCTTTTAGATTCCGTTTGCGCTTGGGTAGAACAAATTAGTTTAAACGTTTAGAGAGGTTTTATAGTCTTGTCTAACTTCTTCCTGAATTGGTTTACCGTGTTAGCATCCGCTGGAAGTCTGTTCCATGTATTTGCTTTGTTTTATTTAAAGAAATTACCACATTTGAGTGGTGGTGTAGCTTTTCAATTCCAGTTTATATTAAATTTCCGAGAGGGGAAATTATAAGGACTTGAAATAACTCAATATAGACGGTAGGATTTTGATTGAAAATTTTGAGGGGTCACGTAGGAGTTTTGTCGCTAATTTTTTTTTTCTTTTTTTTTTTTTTACACATTTATGAAACATATGACTGCCAAAATTTGTTGCACAAATAGCTCATCTTGGATTTATCAGTTTGAAGGTTAATATAGTAATGTTTTGTTGCAATTCAATTTTCTAAGCCACACTAGTGATAATAACTTAATATATTTCAGAAGAAGGCGATTTCTTTACGACGTTCATCATTTTATCTCCGAATCAATTATGAATCCTCGTGGAAAAAAGATACATAACTATATTAAAGTGAATTATTAATCGTATTTTTCTATTTTTTCAAGAGTATTTTACTCTCTCTCTCTCTCTCTCTCTCTCTCTCTCTCTCTCTCTCTCTCTCTCTCTCTCTCTCTCTCTCTCTGCTCAATGATTGTTCATGATAGGTTTCTCTCGTGTGGCTTTATAAAATTTTATTATTAATCGAATTTTTCTGTTTTTCAAGAGTATTTTACTCTCTCTCTCTCTCTCTCTCTCTCTCTCTCTCTCTCTCTCTCTCTCTCTCTCTCTCTCTCTCTCTCTCTCTCTCTCTCTCTCTGCACATTATTCATTATAGGTCTCTCTCGTGTGGTTTTATAAAATTTGATTTTATTTTTCCCATCCTCACTTTACTTAACATATTAACAATGTAATGGGTATCTGTCTTTTCCCAGATTTTCTCCTCATACTTAACATATTAACAATGTAATGTGTATCTGTCTTTTCCCAGATTTTCTCCTCATACTTAACATATTAACAATGTAATGGGTATCTGTCTTTTCCCAGATTTTCTCCTCATACTTAACATATTAACAATGTAATGGGTATCTGTCTTTTCCCAGATTTTCTCCTCATACTTAACATATTAACAATGTAATGTGTATCTGTCTTTTCCCAGATTTTCTCCTCATACTTAACATATTAACAATGTAATGGGTATCTGTCTTTTCCCAGATTTTCTCCTCATACTTAACATATTAACAATGTAATGGGTATCTGTCTTTTCCCAGATTTTCTCCTCATACTTAACATATTAACAATGTAATGGGTATCTGTCTTTTCCCAGATTTTCTCCTCATACTTAACATATTAACAATGTAATGTGTATCTGTCTTTTCCTAGATTTTCTCCTCATACTTAACATATTAACAATGTAATGTGTATCTGTCTTTTCCCAGATTTTCTCCTCATACTTAACATATTAACAATGTAATGGGTATCTGTCTTTTCCCAGATTTTCTCCTCATACTTAACATATTAACAATGTAATGTGTATCTGTCTTTTCCCAGATTTTCTCCTCATACTTAACATATTAACAATTTAATGGGTATCTGTCTTTTCCCAGATTTTCTCCTCATACTTAA
>NC_090763.1:49072655-49080155 GCF_036898095.1 Palaemon carinicauda
TACGTAATTTTCCATTTATAAAGCTTTGTTATTGTACTTTCATTGTTTTATTGTGTAATTTCCAATTTGATATAGCTTTGTTATTGTACTCGTAATACTTCATTACAGAATTCTCAGTTTTATAAAGCATTTTTATTGTGCTTGCAATACTTGATTAAGTAATTTCCAATTTTATAAAGCTTTTATTGCGCTCACAATACTTGATTACGTAATTCCCAATTTTATAAAGCTTCGTTATTGTACTTACAAGACTGATATTTGTATGTCTTATCTTCACAGGAAACTGCCGAGCGTCTAATGGTCACATGACGGATCGGCGTTGTTTACTCCGAGTTGAAGACAACACGAAGATAATGTCTCCAGGTCTCGATACAGTGAAGTGATAAGCTACTCTCTGTGACTGGGCGTTGGACCGGGAGTTGAACTGGGAGTTAATGGTACGAAGAGATCGACGCTGAAAGTGGGGTACAGTTGAGTGGAGATAAGCGGCCCAATTTAAAGGGTCGAGATAGTTTTTGGGTGATAATTCCAGTGATATTAGTGGATAAGTAATTGTTGGATGTGTCCGGCAGTCTACTCCCGTCCTAGTTTTTAAGATTTGATATGGTTATTAAAGTTGTATACTGGCTTAAGGGTGTACTACTTCCGTCCAAGCACTGAGCTATTTCGTTTTGTAAATAGAGGCGTATTTCATGTGTATTTGAAATTAGTGCCATATTTTCGTCCGATTTAACCAATTGATAAATATTAAAACTCAGCCAATTATATTTGAATGACAATTGCGCATTATCATACGGCAAGCATTCACTACTGACTCGCCTACAAGTATACATCTACACGAGAGAGGACTAAATATCTCTCATATTGTTAGTTTAAACGGGTCAGGCAAGGCTGGTGACCTTTGCGTCGAGCGGGAAGTATCGTGTGCGAGGATCTTCCAGCTTCAGAGCGAGTTGGAAGTTAACGCTGCCTTCTCGAGGTCATTTGACCAGTTGTCAAGTTTATGAGGGAAAGTTAAACACTTGCAACTCTGGCGTCCATTATTCATTAAGGCCACACGTTCGTTGTCATTCTGTGATCTTTGTGTTTACACTTTGGTAACTGATGCTCAAGGTGTGAAGAAGTTTCAAGTTCCCTTAGTGATCTTTGTGTCTCCAAAGAATCGCGTTGGTTAAAAGTAAGGCGATTAAAGAGTAAAGGATAGTTTTTGGTGTGTTTGATCACAACTCTTTGATTCGTTCGTCTCTTAAGATTCTAACAAGGATTTAGTTACTACGTTCGTCTCCTAAGAGATTCTAACAAGGATTTAGTTACTACGTTCGTCTCCTAAGAGATTCTAACAAGGATTTAGTTACTACGTTCGTCTCCTAAGAGATTCTAACAAGGATTTAGTTACTACGTTCGTCTCCTAAGAGATTCTAACAAGGATTTAGTTACTACGTTCGTCTCATAAGAGATTCTAACAAGGATTTAGTTACTACGTTCGTCTCATAAGAGACTCAAATAAGGATTAAGTTACTACCGTAGTTTGTCCACGACTACACCACCGCCACTATGTCCGTCCGTTGGAAAATTCCTCCCGGGGACTCCGAGGAAGATGATGAAACTGACGCCTTTGACGTCGGGGGATATCGGGAGTACGAACAAACTTTGGTGAGTATCTGAGCTTAATATCATTTTATATTTTTAAGTTTTTGTGTGTATTCTTGAATCCTTTCGGTATAAAGTATGTGAGCTTCGTTTCATTTTATCTTGAAAGCTTTTGTGTTTCTACCTCTTTAATCCTTTTTATATTTTTAACTTTTTGTGTGTATAGTTATGGAATCCCTTCGGTATAGAGTATGTGAGCCTCGTTTCATTTTACCTTTAGTTTTTGTGTTTCTTCTTTAATCGTTTGGGAATAATATCTCGTATTGACTTTTGGGTGAACCTTCGTGATTGTCTTCCTTCCAAAAGAGAATAGAAAAATTATAACCAGGATTAATAGGTGCCGCTATAAGGCTATTTAGGCCTATCTGTATCTGTATAGTTCTTGAATCCTTTCGGTATAGGGTATGTGAGCCTCGTTTCATTTTATCTTTAGTTTTTGTATTTTTACTTTAATCCTTTGGGAATGATATCTCGTATTGACTTTTGGGTGAACTTTCGTGATTGTCTTCCTTCCAAAAGAAGTCATTTTATATTTTCAAGTTTTTGTCTATTTACTTCTTGAATCCTTTCGGTATAGAGTATGTGAGCTTCTTTCATTTTATCTATAGTATTTGTGTTTCTACTTTAATCTTTTGGGAATGATATCTCGAATTGACTTTTGGGTGAACTTTTGTGATCGTCTTCCTTCCAAAAGAGGATAGAAAAAATTATAACCAGGATTAATACGTGCCGCTATAAGGCTATCTAGGCCTATCTGTATTGACACTGATTTAGGGCAAGTCGCTCGAAAAATGGAAATGATAACTTTTATTGACTTTTAGGTGTACTTTCATGATTGTCTTCCTTTCAAAAAAGAAAAAAAATAATCTGTATTTACACCCCCCAGAAAAAAAAGTAAAATAATAATAGGATTAATACGTGCCATTAGAAGGCTATATAGGCTAGGTCCCTCAAAAAATGGATGCTGCTCGTAATATATATATATATATATATATATATATATATATATATATATATATATATATATATATATATATATATGAGCAAATAGATTATATTCTGATACTTGCCATTATAAGGTTATATAGGCTAGGTTCCTCGAAAAATGGATGCTGCTCGTAAATATATATATATATATATATATATATATATATATATACATATATATATATATATATATATATGTATATATATATACATATATATATAGATATACATATATATAATATATATATATATACAGTATATATATACATATATATATATCTATATAGATATACATATATATAATATATATATACAGTATATATATATATATATATATATATATATATTTATATATATATAGATATATATATATATATATATATATATATATATATATATATATATATATATAAATTATCTTCTGGACCCTGTACATGATATATTTGTTGAAGACATTTCTGGTTCTGTAACTATTTCCCCCATTAATTGCTGCTGTAGAACCATCTCATTTTCGACACATAATTGCTAATGACATTCAGCAACTCACAATACGTACCCTAATGAATTCTAGTTGTTAAAACTGAAATAACACCATAGTAAGGAAGAGAATACTGTTGCTAATTGAACTCTTCAATTCAGGATTCAAACTTTTAAGGTAATTATCTTAGTTTGAGGTAATTTTCATGGTTTTAAGGTAATTTTTAAGGTAATTCTATGGTAATTTTGGCTTTGCTAGCTTCAAATTGAAGGAAATTTGAAAAGTTTTAAGGTAATCTAAGGTAAAAAGCAGCATATAAGGTAATGGCCCCATGCTGAAGTTACTTTTTTGAACGTTGAGTCAAATTTTTTATGGTTTTGTAACTATTAAGCATCACATTTTAGTACTTTAAACAGTTACATTTTTATATTTTATGAATCGGAAAGTTAAGCTTTTTTTTTTTTTTTTTTTTTGCATTTTTACTGTTAGGGATAGTGTTTTATGCGTTTGGGTCGTAATAATATTATTTTTATGCTTTTGGAAGTCAAGTAATATATTTCAATGTGTTCAGAAAACTAGGTAACATATTTTAATGCTTTCTTAACGTCATGAAAAAGAATTTCCAGGTTTACCAGTGCACGAAAAGTAGCTTTAATGACGTGTTCTCATGGATATTGACATGTCACATGCTAGGATGACCTAATCCTCTAAACTTAAATGAACATTGAGAATAGATCTCCTTATAGAAGAGGATTACAGGAGTAGTTAGCAGTAGAGGATGACCTTCGATTAAAGGGATTAACCGGTGATGAAGTGTGGGACAGAGGTAGATGGAGAAAGCTGACCAGAAACATCGACCCCGCATAGAAGTGGGAAAAGATGTAGACAAAGAAGAAGAAGAAGAGAGACTGAGAATATAGAAAACAAATAAGGAGTTTGTTGGCCAACATTGACTGCTTTTATTATTATTATTATTATTATTATTATTATTATTATTATTATTATTACTTGCTAGGCTACAACCCTAGTTGGAAAAGAAAGAGGCCATAAGCCCAGGGGCCCCAACAGGGAAAATAGCCCAGTGAGGAAAAGAAACAAGGAAAAATAAGATATTTTAAGTACAGTTACAACACTAAAATAAATATTTCTTATATAAACTATAAACTTTTTAACAAAGCAAGAGGAAGGAAAATTAGATAGAACACTGTGAACAAGTGTACCCTCAAGAAAGAGAACCCAGTCCAGATCTTGAGAATAATGTTCCACACAGGGTCGAATGAGAGCAGCAAGTTTGAATATTTTCATATTAAAGTTGATGCCTTCAGAGAGTTATATTTTTTTTATCGTATTATTTTCATTTTCTAAGGTGGATTCTTTCTGAATTGTCTTCTAATTGTAAGATTGCCGGACTTTCCACAAACAGCATCGACTGACTTGTATATATTGATATCACTCAGCAATAAGATTCTCGTCTTTTTATATGTACTTTCCTCTTGGTAAAGGTAGAAGAGACACTTTAGCTATGGTAAGCAGCTCTTCTAGGAGAAGGACACTCCAAAATTAAAACCTTGTTCTCTAGTCTTGGGTAGTGCCATAGCCTCTGTACCATGGTCTTCCACTGTCTTGGGTTAGAGTTCTCTTGCTTGAGGGTACACTCGGGCACACTATTCTATCTTGTTTCTCTCCCTCTTGTTATTTTCAAGTTTTTATAGTATATATATGAAATATTTATTTTAATGTTGTTATTGTTCCTAAACTACTTGTAGTTTTTCCTTATTTCCTTTCCTCACTGGGCTATTTTCCTTGTAGGAGTTCTTAGGCTTATAGCATCCTGCCTTTCCAACTAGGGCTGTAGTTTAGCAAGTAATAATAATAATAATAATAATAATAATAATAATAATAATAATAATAATAATATGTAGATTAGGTAGATCTATTTTGATTCAACATCCGTTTTTTAAACATATCTCCAGTAAAATGAAAATTAGTCAGGTTGATGGAGACCAAGATCAACATAAAATTGCAAAGTTTATCTACCTCATAATATCCTTATTTTAGAGTTAAGACTTTCTAAAATGTTCCTTATTTCAATATATTATTTTCGACATACATCTGGTGTCGTCTTATTTTTCATTGCCTGTTTACGAAATTCATTTACACTTTTCTTTGCACATGATTATCCTTTCTTAATACAAAAACGTTTATTCACTGTTTGAGATATATTATTATTATTATTATTATTATTATTATTATTATTATTATTATTATTATTATTATTATTATTATTGTTATTATAATTAATATTATTATTATTATTATTGTTGTTATTATTATTATTATTATTATTATTATTATTATTATTATTATTATTATTAGTTTAGTAACTATTTAACTGATTGAAATTAATTGTAAGGGACTGAAACTTGAGTGTAGTGTGGATAATATCTTGATAAGATGAGGATTGGTGATAATGATAGATACGGCAAATGATCAAAAAGTTTGAAGGTACTTGAAGTATTAACAAGATGAGAAAAAATAATTGCTGATGATAAGGAAAACAGACTGATAACAATGAAATAGTTGTAAAGGTTAAGATGAGATGAAATTGAAAGAACATGTTAGGGAAGTGTAAGTTATAGTTTATAGTTAATAGTTTTTATAGTTTATATGACATATCTGTTTTTGATGTTGTTAATAGTTTATATAGGACATATCTGTTTTGACGCTGTTACTGTTTTTAGAATGATATATTGTTGATTTATTCTCATCATTTATTTATTTGCTTTCCTGATTTCCTTTCCTCACTGGGCTATTTTTCCCTGTTGGAGCCTTTGGGCTTATAGCATCTTGCTTTTCCAACTAGGGTTGTAGTTTGGCTAATAATAATAATAATAATAATAATAATAATAATAATGGCGATAGTAAATAGGAATCAGGAATAAGAAAGTTGATTCGAGCAATGTGTAGATAGTTAATGTAACGTTGAGTTTTAGGATAAAAGAAAAAGATTCTGGAACAAGGGAAAGTTGTAAGGCGTTAGTGTCGTTAAGCATCTGTAAAATAATAACAGTTTCTGATAAAAGGTTAAAGCTTATATAAACCACAATTGTTATTATTATTATTATTATTATTATTATTATTATTATTATTATTATTATTATTATTATTACTTGCTAAGCTACAACCCTAGTTGGAAAAGCAGGATAATATAAGCCCAAGGGCTTCAACAGGGAAAATAGCTCAGTGAGGAAAAGAAACAAGGAAAAATAAAATATTTTAAGAAGAGCAACAATATTAAAATAAATATCACTATAAACTATAAAAACTTCAACAAAACAGAGGAAGAGAAATAAGATATAAGATAGAACAGTGTGCCCGAGTGTACCCTCAAGCAAGAGAACTCCAACCCAAAACAGTGGAAGACCATGGTACAGAGGCTATGGCACTACCCAAGATTGGAGAACAGTGGTTTGATTTTGGAGTGCCTTCTCCTAGAAGAGCTGTTTACCATAGCTAATGTGTCTCTTTTACCCATATTACATATGTCATTTACTTTTTGTCATGTGAATACAATTTAAACAGCATGGATTGAAATTACAGTTCTATGTTGTGCATACGTAATAAGATGGATGGAAAGGGTAAAGTAAATAGAGAATTATTAGAAAATGGGGGTTGAGTTTTTTTTTGTGGGGGGGGGGGGGCGGTGCTCCCTCAGGTCGGTAGAGCGGAGTGCGTAATAATATCAAATCTTGGGAGGGATAGACAACGAGAATTTTGACAGAATAACGTAAAATATATAACAAAATCAATTACTGCATATGTATAGAAAATCAGTATTTATGATGAAATACGATTTTTCACATTGTTTTTTAAGTGTGTGAATGACTGTTTTATAGTCTGCATGCATTTTTTAGAGATACTGCTCTTAACAAAATTTCAAGCACCTGTATATATATATATATATATATATATATATATATATATATATATATATATATATATATTCTTATTTTGGTGAATTTATATCGACTTACAACCACACTGGTTTAAGTGCCCAGTCCTGATGGTTAAATTTAACAGCCCAATCCAACCTACTTCCAATATGAGGAGAAAAAAATCTGTTAATCACTATTACATTCATGTACATATATCTAAAGCAAAAAGATATATATTGACAAAGAAAAGTGTAAAGGAATTTCGTAAACAGGCAATGAAAAGAAGATACCAGATAAATGTCGAAAATAACATAATAGAATAAGGAAAATTTTAAAAATTCTGTACTCTAAAATAAGGATATTATAAAGTAGATAAACTTTGCAATTTTTTCTCGAGGACTACGTGTATTGATAAGTAGATTGAATTTAAAGGTTGTAGGTCTTTTACAA
>NC_090763.1:49085155-49097655 GCF_036898095.1 Palaemon carinicauda
CATTCAAGATTAGCCCTTAGGAAGATATGGCGGCCATTGTTCAAAATGGCCGCCATTTAACATTAGCGTCATTACATAGACTTCATTATGTGTCGTTAGTTTGGTGCTAGATGGGCCAAAATTCCCTTTTTTTACATCAGAATTAACATCAATAAATGTTTAACAGATATTTAGATGAATCTTCTCAAAAATTGCCCCCAAACTGGCCGCCATTTTGTGGAAAAAGTGGACATTTGATGAAGATTTCAATACTCAATGACATAATACCTCTAATAACCAGTACCTGATTTCAGGAACACACTTTAATTGCTCAAGTTGCTTTTTTATTTCAAATTGCTGGCAAAATTGCTTGTCAAAATAATACACAGAGTACGGGAAGTTTACAGTATGGTCAGATTGTAGTTATATAGTCGACCAAAAGCCCAGTCTCTAGGCACAGTACTTGTGTAATCCTGCAGTACATACATGTAATACAATAACGTAGATTTTGCCACACTATGTTAATTATGATTCCGAACTTTTCAAATCTGGTCACCAGAATTATGAATGTCTACAGATCATAATGTTGGTTAGCAAGTTTTCTGTCCCAATCTACTGGCATTCGCCTTCACAGAAACATAGACCAGTGCATTGCAGTGAAGCGTTCTTGCACTTGCAGCGGTTTTTGCAGCCTTTCTTGCATCCGCAAGACACCAGCTCATAGCAGGCCTTGGATGCCTCAGGGAGTGTGGTCCAGAGTGGTGTGTAGAGCCCATCATCACTCCGATGCCAGCCCCAGTCTGTTGGTGGAGGGAGCACGGGCGTTGGTACCAATGCCTGGCCCCAGACATGACCACCCTGAAGGGCAGATCTCTTCACATGCTGCTCCAGAGCAGCGTAGGTTGGCGGGATGTTCTGAACAGAGTTCGTCTTTGCAAAGAGCTGCTTTCTCGCCTTGTTGACGTCCTTGCATTTGCTTGTGCGGTCATACAGGAGTATGACAAACCTCTCGATGCTAGAGTGAATAGTGGCTGGTCGCAAGTCAGAACTGGAGTTTGGCCTGGGTTGAGATGTTTAACTGCACTCCTGACTACATCAATAGAGTGTCTGATCATTGCCACAGTGTGAGCACTCTCCTGGAACAAGGGAAGCAGGGACGTTGGTGTGATGACTGGTTGCTTTGGATCTTGGTGCCTTGCATGGTATGCAGCCCATGATGTGTTTTCACAGGCCTCAACATCATCTTTGAGAACACTTCTCGTGTTCTCCAGCCACATATACTCATCTTCTATGTGCTGCTCACAGTTGTGTCGTCTAAGAGAGGTCACAGAAGTAGCTGGGATCATTTGCCCTTTGACAGAAGAAGCAACAGGACGTACATCCGTGTAATATTCTGGTAGAGGCTCAACCGTCTTTGATCCAGTATCACGCCCAGTGAGAGCAATGCTACGATCCACTCCCTCATCTGCACACGTTGGGTGTTGAAAAAGCGAGATTCCTGTTCCATGGAATGAATTCTTGGCTGTGGTGGCACTTGGGTTGTGGTCAATGTTGTCCACAGCCGCAGTTGTGAACACATTGCTACGCAGGGTAGGCGGGCAGACCACTTCCTCTATGCGGTACAGCTGACACACGCTGTTTCCCATCTGGGCAGAAAGACGTAGGACTCTGTCATATGAGATGCTTAGGCCCAGAGAGAAGAGCTTGTCCACAAGTCCTCTCTTGCGTGTTTCAGCATACAGCATCAGCCCAACATAGGTTGGAAGAGGAGTTTCTTGAGACGTACTGTGTCTGACAGCTGGAGGCTCCTGTGTCTTGGTTGCTCCCTGCTTCCGACTTTGCTTGACACTGTTGAACTTGAGAAGCTGCGCAATGGAAAGAGCTGCTTGTGTTGAAGAGGAATGGCTTTGATTCTTGATGGTGGGGCCATCCAGCACCATATTTACCATTGCAACTAGTACGTTTGGCACAGAGGCCTCCTGACAGCCGCCCGGGAATGATCCACGGAATTGGTAAGTGTCTTCAAACATATATCGACGAACTATCTGTGCAGCACGCGCAAGGTGAACTGCCTCAGTGTCACAGTCTTGCTCGCAGGCTTTGCCTAGCGCTTCACCAATGTCTTCATCAAACGCTAGTAAAACATCTCGGCCTTTGCTGTGGGATCTCAGGCCTGGTATCTGGGCTAACAGGCGCTCTTTCAGCCTTGTGCTATTAACTTTCTGGCACAAAACAACCCCGAGCTGTTCCATTCTTGTTGTGTATAGCTTTACAAGTTCTGCGAGTCTGAAGACTGGGGTGGTGCCCTCTTCTAGGTGGGTTTCCTCGATATACAGGACCAGTTCAGCCAGTACGATTCTTGACATTACACCTTCATGGTCAGTTTTCTGCTCGGCTTCTACAGTGGTCTTTGCACGATAGTAAAGAGCCAACAAACACTTGGAATGGTACTTGGCCTCCAGAGCCACCATATCACCCATGCTGAGCCTGGCTATGAGTTCATTGTCCCCAACTTGCGCTGCACACTTCCGTACGCGTGTGTCCACCTGGAAGGTTGTTACTTCATGTAGGGTCTCTGTGCCAGACTTTCCACAGAAAAAGCAGGAGGTGCCGCTGGTAGTGGCTTCTGAAGAGTGTGTTCTGGCGCGCTTGGCCTGGACATTGTCAGTACTATCAAATGCTGAGCTGCTTGCGATGCGTCTCTTCTCTGCTCTTCGTAGCATTGTGTTATTGTATTTGAGCATACATGTTTTATGCCACTTGGCCTGGTGGGCAACCATTGTCGCCTCAACACCTTGTCCTTCATCTAGTCTCTGTAACTGAACAGTTCTTGGCAGTTCTCCGAGTTCATCAAATTTGACCAAGTTTGCAGCCATTGTCGTGTATCCACTCCCAGGGTCTCGGCGTTTAGACAGTACTGGGCAGACAAGTGACTCTGTTGTCTCCTCTTGACATACAAGACACAGCTTCCAGTTTGTCTCAGGAGGTGTTGTGGGAGTACGTTGCTCAAAAGTATCGACCAGTTGGAACTTCTTTGCCATGGCTGCAGTCTGGAACAACGCGTCTCTGATGTCAGGTGGTGCTGCTGCTGCCTCACCTGCAAAGACACAAAACACCACCATGTTACCACAAGTTACTACTACAAGCACCATGACTATCAACACTATACTATTACTGCAGCCGCCGTCACTGCCACCAACGCTGCCGCTGCAAAGTAAAATTCATTTTCTTGTGAAATGGTAGCCAAATTATTTGGTAAGCACAGAAGTATGTGTAATTGTACAATACTTATCACCTCTAGCACACTTATCACCTTTAGCATCCACAAAAAGACAAATTATGGTACATATTCAATGACGCTAACGGTAAATAGCGGCCATTTTGAAAAATGGCCGCCAAATGTGCTACAGGGAGAATCTTGAATGCCTCCATATCCAAAATTGTTCAGAATGTATTAATCCACATGTGTGCCAATTTTGGTGCTTTTAGAACAATTTGAACAATTGGTTTCATATTTCTTACTATGCCGCTGGGCTATATACAAAACCTTTCATTTTCATCTACTAAGTAATAGCACTGATGGCGTGAACTTGAAATAAGAGCATTTCGAATGGTTGGAAAGACGATTTGATTGTAATCCTTTAAGTTATTTCTGATCCCAGACAATATTCCTCTCCGTGAGGTTTACCAAGATTCCTTGCTGGAATTTCGACAACCATTTCCGTTATTCACCTTCTGAATAGTAGGAAATACTACAGGTGAAAGGGATTTATACATACTATATATAATATACTTACTGTTACTTATTCCTCTTCCAGTTCCATTATTATTATCATTATTAGTTGGAAAAGCAAGATGCTGTAAGTCCAAGGGCTCCAACAGGGAAAAATAGCTCAGTGCGTAAAGGAAACAAGGAAATGAATACATTACAAGAGAAGTAATGCAATAAAAATGAAATATCTTAAGGACAGTAGCAACATTATAGTAGGTCTCTCATATATAAAACTATAAAAACTTAAAAAAAAACAAGGGAAGATAAATAAGTTAGAACAGCTTGCGTGAGTGTACCCTAGAGCAAGAGAACTCTAATCTAAGACACCGGAACACCATGTTACAGAGGCTATGGCACTACCCAAGACTAGAGAACAATGGTTTGATTATGGAGTGTCCTTCTCCTAGAAGAGCTACTTACTTTAGCTAAAGAGTCTCTACTACCCTTAACAAGGGGAAAGTAACCACTGAACAATTACAGTGCTTTGAACAACCCCTTGAGTGAAGAATTATTTGTTAATCTCAGTGTTGTCAGGTGTATGAAGACTGAGAAGAATGTGGAAAGAATATGCCAGACTATTCGGTGTATGTGTACAGACTGAGCCGTAACCAGAGAGAGGGATCCAATGTAGTACTGTCTGGCCAGTCAAAGGACTTAATCTTTAGTGGTAGTATCTCAACGGGTGGCTGGAGCCCTGGCCAACCTACTACCTAAGGAGATGCTGTTTTTTGCTTTGTTTCAATCAAAATCACAGACTGTATAGGCTAGGCTAGACTATGTGGGTTATCTAAAGTTATTTCCAGAGTGTATTTCCAGGATCAATATTCAATGCATCTATAGCCTCTGTACCATGGTCTTGGACTGTCTTTGGGTAGAGTTCTCTTGCTTCATGGTACACTCGGGCGCACTATTGTCTTATTTCTCTCACTCTTGTATTTTTTTTTTACAGTTTATATAAGAAAGATCTATTTTAATGTTGTTACTCTTCTTAAAATATTTTATTTCAATTATTCATTATTTATCTTGTAGTTTATTTATTTCCTTGTCTCTTTACTCTCTTGGCTATTTTTCCCTGTTGGAGCCCTTGGGATTGCAGTATCTTGCTTTTCCAACTAGTGTTGTAGGTAAGCTAATAATAATAATAATAATAATAATAATAATAATAATAATAATAATTCATATTACTAGCTCTTACTAAGTAATTCATGCAGTGCGAATCAATTAAGGGTATGTTACTTATTTTTACATGATGGCAAAAAATGCATCGACAAGTCAACTGGATAACGCACCAAAATACACTTTATTTCTAATATAACAACAAGACATGTGTAAGAATGGCTCACAATACAACAGTTAACAATTACGTAAAATTATCTGTTCATATCTGAAACTGTTACAGTTTACAACTATGTATTGATACATATTTGAGTAAGGATACGGTGTATTGATACATATTTGAGTAAGGATACGGTGTATTGATACATATTTGAGTAAGGATACGGTGTATTGATACATATTTGAGTAAGGATACGGTGTATTGATACATATTTGAGTAAGGATACGGTGTATTGATACATATTTGAGTAAGGATACGGTGTATTGATACATATTTGAGTAAGGATACGGTGTATTGATACATATTTGAGTAAGGATACGGTGTATTGATACATATTTGAGTAAGGATACGGTGTATTGATACATATTTGAGTAAGGATACGGTGTATTGATACATATTTGAGTAAGGATACGGTGAATTAGAGTTTATGTGGACCATCTTTTATGAGATTTCAACTCATTGAAGGAAACTTTTTAACACTGCACCAATGTGGTCATCACTTACACTGACATCCTAGCATTTACAGATGTCAGTCCACTTAGTTTCAAGAGCCCGTGTCTATCCGGAAGGACCAGACTATCTACAACAAACGTATCTACAACATATAAGTACTTATCAAGATTCTAGATCTGTGGTTCCCAACTTGGGGGAAATTTGAAGCTTCCAGGGGGGAAATAATTACACTGCCTACTAACTATAACAAGCAGAAAATATCCACATAGTACGTGCGGCAATTTGTTGTTAGCCATTCAATTGTGATACGATCATATCATTTCTCACTGACACGATATTCAAGGGGAGAATTGGAATATCATACCCATTTCTGAGGCAGGCGAGTGGGCATGAGGGCTGGGCGGGGCATGAAAGGGGAAATCTGGATGGTTGAACTGGGTGCAGGGGGGAAATGACAGAAAAAAGGTTGGGAACCACTGTTCTACATGGTTTTACTCTACCATTCCATTGATGCCATTCAGTGAACATCTGTTGACTTAATTGCAAGCAGTTTGGCTCCAAAAAGCACCACGGGGAGAAACTGTCCGGTCATGAGTGGAATAGGCAATCCAAGTAATGAATGTTAATAACACTTCCCTTCCATGTAATGTGGCAGTGGAATTGTTCACTTAATTAATAGAAATGATGGAAGGCCTACTGTGATGGAGTTTAACTGGGAATATTATATTGGGGGAAAGAAGAGAAGAATATAGAATGACAAGCTAAGAAAATTTACTGGTATAGACTGGCATAAAAAGACCATAAACAGACGAGACTGGAAGGACATGTCTGAGGCCTTCGTCCTGCAGTGGATTAGTTACGGCTGATGATGATGATTGTATAGTTCATTTCTGTTGCCAATACTGTATTTCCACCTCCAGTAGAATTGGTTCTTTAGTGTTTTATGTGAATTTTATAAATGAGCCGTAGTATTACATATATGTCATTGAACAGTCGTAGACAGATTGGCTGACTTACCATGGTAGTGTATTAACGAGATAGCTGGCCACACATTCCACATGTTGTATCTAGGTTCTCTTCCTCTTGTTTTGTTATAGATTTTAAAGTTTATATAAGAAATATTCATTTTAATGTTGTTACTATTCTTATAATATTTTATTTTTCCTTATTTCCTTTCCTCACTGGGCTATTTTCCCTCTTGGAACCCCTGGGCTTATAGCATCCTGCTTTTCCAGCTAGGGTTGTAGCTTAGCATTTGATAATAATAATAATAATAATAATAATAATAATCCTCTTGTTCTGTTATAGGTTTTAAAGTTTATATAAGAAATATTAATTTTAATGTTACTATTCTTAAAATATTTAATTTTTCCTTATTTCCTTTACTCACTGTATATTTTCCCTGTTGGAACCCCTGGGATTATAGCATCCTGCTTTTCCAACTAGGGTTGTAGCTTAGCATTTGATCAAAATAATAATAATAATAATAATAATAATAATGATGATGATGATGATAATGATAATGATCCATCCATCCATATACCAAAGGCACTTCCCCCAACTTTGGGGGGTAGCCGACATCAACAAGAACAAAACAAAAAAAGGGGACCTCTACTCTCTATGTTCCTCCAGCCTAACCAGGGACTCAGCCGAGTTCAGCTGGTACTGCTAGGGTGCCACAGCCCAACCTCCCACATTTCCACCACAGATGAAGCTTCATACTGCTGAGTCCCCTTCTGCTGCTACCTCCGCGGTCATCTAAGGCACCGGAGGAAGCAGCAGGGCCTACCGGAACTGCGTCACAATCGCTCGCCATTCATTCCTATTTCTAGCACGCTCTCTTGCCTCTCTCACATCTATCCTCCTATCACCCAGAGCTTTCTTCACACCATCCATCCACCCAAACCTTGGCCTTCCTCTTGTACTTCTCCCATCAACTCTTGCATTCATCACCTTCTTTAGCAGACAGCCATTCTCCATTCTCTCAACATGGCCAAACCACCTCAACACATTCATATCCACTCTAGCCGCTAACTCATTTCTCACACCCGTTCTCACCCTCACCACCTCGTTCCTGACCCTATCTACTCGAGATACACCAGCCATACTCCTCAGACACTTCATCTCAAACAAATTCAATTTCTGTCTCTCCATCACTTTCATTCCCCACAACTCCGATCCATACATCACAGTTGGTACAATCACTTTCTCATATAGAACTCTCTTTACATTCATGCCCAACCCTCTATTTTTTACTACTCCCTTAACTGCCCCCAACACTTTGCAACCTTCATTCACTCTCTGACGTACATCTGCTTCCACTCCACCATTTGCTGCAACAACAGACCCCAAGTACTTAAACTGATCCACCTCCTCAAGTAACTCTCCATTCAACATGACATTCAACCTTGCACCACCTTCCCTTCTCGTACATCTCATAACCTTACTCTTACCCACATTAACTCTCAACTTCCTTCTCTCACACACCCTTCCAAATTCTGTCACTAGTCGGTCAAGCTTCTCTTCTGTGTCTGCTACCAGTACAGTATCATCCGCAAACAACAACTGATTTACCTCCCATTCATGATCATTCTCGTCTACCAGTTTTAATCCTCGTCCAAGCACTCGAGCATTCACCTCTCTCACCACTCCATCAACATACAAGTTAAACAACCACGGCGACATCACACATCCCTGTCTCAGCCCCACTCTCACCGGAAACCAATTGCTCACTTCATTTCCTATTCTAACACATGCTTTACTACCTTTGTAGAAACTTTTCACTGCTTGCAACAACCTTCCACCAACTCCATATAACCTCATCACATTCCACATTGCTTCCCTATCAACTCTATCATATGCTTTCTCAAGATCCATAAACGCAACATACACCTCCTTACCTTTTGCTAAATATTTCTCGCATATCTGCCTAACTGTAAAAATCTGATTCATACAACCCCTACCTCTTCTAAAACCCCCCTGTACTTCCCAGATTGCATTCTCTGTTTTATCCTTAATCCTATTAATCAGTACTCTACCATACACTTTTCCAACTACACTCAACAAACTAATACCTCTTGAATTACAACACTCATGCACATCTCCCTTACCCTTATATAGTGGTACAATACATGCACAGACCCAATCTACTGGTACCATTGACAACACAAAACACACATTAAACAATCTCACCAACCATTCAATTACAGTCACACCCCCTTCCTTCAACATCTCAGCTTTCACACCATCCATACCAGATGCTTTTCCTACTCTCGTTTCATCTAGTGCTCTCCTCACTTCCTCTATTGTAATCTCTCTCTCATTCTCATCTCCCATCACTGGCACCTCAACACCTGGAACAGCAATTATCTCTGCCTCTCTATCATCCTCAACATTCAGCAAACTTTCAAAATATTCCGCCCACCTTTTCCTTGCCTCCTCTCCTTTTAACAACCTTCCATTTCCATCTTTCACTGTCTCTTCAATTCTTGTGCCGGCCTTTCTTACTCTCTTCACTTCTTTCCAAAACTTCTTCTTATTCTCTTCATATGACTGACCCAGTCCCTGACCCCACCTAAGATCAGCTGCCCTCTTTGCCTCACGTACCTTGCGCTTTACTTCCACCTTTTTCTCTCTATATTTTTCATACTTCTCTATACTATTACTCTGCAGCCATTCTTCAAAAGCCCTCTTTTTCTCTTCCACTTTTACCTTCACTCCTTCATTCCACCATTCACTGCCCTTCCTCATGCTGCCTCCAACAACCTTCTTGCCACATACATCACTTGCAATCCCAACAAAATTTTCTTTTGCTAACTTCCACTCCTCCTCTAAATTACCAGTTTCTCTTACTCTCACCTCGTCATATGCCATTTTCAACCTTTCCTGATATTTACTTTTTACCCCAGGTTTTATTAGCTCTTCAACCCTCACTAGCTCCCTTTTACATCCACCTACTCTATTCCCCCACTCTTTTGCTACAACCAATTTTCCTTCCACCAAAAAATGATCAGACATACCGTTAGCCATACCCCTAAACACGTGCACGTCTTTCAATCTTCCAAACATTCTTCTGGTTATCAACACATAATCCATTAATGCCCTTTCTACTACTCTTCCATTTGCCACTCTTACCCATGTATACTTATTTTTATCTTTCTTCTTAAAAAAGCTAGCACTTATTACCATCTCTTGTTCTACACACATATCTACCAGTCTCTCACCACTCTCATTTTCACCTGGTACGCCATACTTCCCAATGACACCTTCTACCTCTCCAGCACCCACTCTAGCATTTAAGTCACCCATAACAACTACATAATTCCTTCTACCCAGTCCTTCTACACACCTAGTTAATTCATTCCAAAACTCATTCCGCTCTTCTTCACTTTTCTCACTACCTGGCCCATACGCACTGACAAACGCCCAACATTCCCTACCCAACCTAACCCTTACCCACATTAACCTAGATGATATCTCCTTCCATTCCACTACTTTACCTGTCATCCATTCACTCAGCAATAAAGCCACACCCTCTCTCGCTCTTCCCCTTTCAATCCCAGACACTCTACCAGACATTTCACCAAACATCACTTCACCCTTTCCTTTCATCTTTGTCTCACACAAGGCCAATACATCCATCCTTCTACTTCTAAACATACTTCCAATCTCACATCTTTTACTCTCTATCGTACTACATCCACGCACATTCAAACACCCCAAAACTAGAGTGCGGGGAGCAGTCACTCTCCCCCCAGCTCCATCTCTTTGTTGATGTCTCACAGGATAATGATAATGATAATGATAATTAATAATGATAATGATAATGATAATTAATAATAATAATAATTAATAATAATAATAATAATAATAATAATAATAATAATTAATAATAACAATAATAATTAATAATAATAATAATTAATAATAATAATAATAATAATAATAATAATAATAATAATAGCCGTCGTTGTTTAGTAAGGTCGGCTCGCTTTATAAACCTGTTAGGGTGAGGATATGCACAAATACTACACCTGCCCTAAGTCCTCACCTGGGCGTTTCCTTATTTCCTTTCCTCACTGGGCTATTTTCCTTGTTGGAACCCCTGGGCTTATAGCATCCTGATTTTCCAACTAGGGTTGTAGCTTAGCATTTAATAATAATAATAATAATAATAGTCGTTGTTTGGTAAGGTCTGCTCACTGTATAAACCTGTTAGAGTGAGGATATTAATAATAATAATAATAATAATAATAATAATAATAATAGCCGTCGTTGTTTAGTAAGGTCTGCTCACTGTATAAACCTGTTAGGGTGAGGATATGCACAAATACTACACCTGCCCTAAGTCCTCACCTGGGCGGGCCGCGAAAGAAGTACACGTTACCCTCACCCTCTGCCTCCCTTACCTAATTGCCTGGCCATCTTTGCACGCCTTGACGTTAGTCTTATTTTTTATGAATTGTTTATAGGTAAATTCTACTGTAGTGATGTGAGTCTTTGCGACGGGATATGTTCATAGAAAGAGTAAGCAACATAAGGAATAATTATTTACTTGAAGAGTAAGTCAGGATATTTTAATATATAGCAATATATAAGTTGTTTCGGTTGATTTGTTGTTGAGATTATTTCATTTCAGTTACTTTCCATTAAAAAAACTTATAATACTTATATATATATATATATATATATATATATATATATATAGATATAGATATAAATATATATGTTTATATATATATATATATATATATATATATATATGGGTATATACATATATATATATATATATATGTATATATGTATTTATATATATATATGTATATATATACATATATGTATATATATATATATATATATACATATATATATATACTGTGTACACACATATATGTATATATATATATATATATATATATATATATATATATATGATATTTATGTATATGGATAGATATCCAGGGAAGATGTCTTATTTTACAATGTGTATTTTTATACATTACACACATACACACATATATGTATATATACACACACTGTATATGCGTGTGTGTGTGTGTGTGTGTGTGTATGTGTGTGCGCGCGCTCATGTAGTTATGCACCTGCCTAACCAGTTAATGATCATAATAGTCTGTGTCCCGGTTTACGTAAATCCTTAACTTTCATAGTACAGTATTTAGGTTAATTATGTCATTAAAGCTCGCATCTTGTGAATAAAGATTACTGCTTTTGGCCATTGTGAGAACGAGGGTGAAAGGACACTTTGAAATCCATCTCTTCATCTTGGAAATAAGTGTTCATTACTGATCAAAAGTTCCGTGAAATGCTGCAATTATTGTGCTCATTATTATATTATGTTTTGGTATAATTAGCTTATGAAAGAGATGATTTTATAGTTTATATATGACATATTTGTTTTTGACGTTTTTAATAGTTTATATATGACATATCTGTTTTGACGTTGTTGCCATTTTTAGAATGATTTATTGTTAATTGGTTCTCTTCATTTATTTATTTCCTTTCCTCACTGGGCTATTTTTCCTATTGGGGCCCTTGGGCTTATAGCATCTTGCTTTTCCAACTAGGGTTGTAGCTTGGATAGTAATAATAATAATAATAATAATTAATTATCGTACTGACAGGTAGTGACGCCTGGTCATTCTTATGGGCTTGAATTCCTTCGTGAAGTGATATTATTATTATTTTCACAAGCTAAGCTACAATCATAGTTGTAAAAGCAGGGTGCTATAAGCACAAGGGCTGCAACAGGAAAATAGCCCAGTTAGGGAAGGGAATAAGGAAATAATTAGACTAGTATGCTTGTGTGTACCCTCAAGCAAGAGAACTCTAATCCAAAACAGTCCAAGGCCATGGTACAGAATGTATGGTACTACCCAAGACTAGAGAACAATGGTTTAATTTTGGAGTGTCCTTCTCATTGAAGAGCTGCTTACCATAGCT
>NC_090763.1:49105155-49110155 GCF_036898095.1 Palaemon carinicauda
GTATTGGTGCTTTTGCCCAACAACAATGCAGTATCGTTTGCTTGTGCGGTACAGAATGTTAAAGGGAAATCAGAATGCTAGGCGTGTTAGCCGGTTGGGTCACATGGCTTTCAGTCATCCTAATAGTTGCATGTTTAGTCATATAGTGTAGCACTTCTTCCAGTAACAACAGCACACATATCCCGAGTAAGTTATGGTATGGAAGTTTCGGTCCCAGATACCTTATAAGATCCCGCGAGTGATGAAGTCTGTCTGGGGACGCAGTGGAATCTTAAAATTTCCTCACGGCTCATTTGTGTAAGAAAGCTCACACGTCTAGATTGCCCGGAGCTTGTCTCCGGGCTGGGGCTCATAGACCATTAGTCATAACCCCCCCCCAAAAAAAAAAAATAAGTAGGAAGATTAAACTGTCGGGAAGATTTGCAATAAAGTATTTTTAGAGAAAAACTGATTAAACATGCAAAATTGAATAACAATTACTCTAATAGATAGTTCAAGTTTTAAGTAATGTCCTCTAATAGAGTTAAGTACTGGAGGAAATTTGGCAGTAGTGCCATACCAGATAGAAATTTCCAAATTACAGTCTTTCTTGGTGTAATAGAAATAGTGTGACCAACGAACTAAAACTTATTACATAATGGGTTTATATTAGTGTAACCATTAATTGCCAGGTGATAGACATGTAATATCCAAGCTATAGTTCCACAGACGAGAGTGTATACCAGGAAAGATCTAGAGGTTAAATATTAATTCACTGTAGTTTATTTTAGAAGGAGGGAATCTGCATATCTTTTTGTAGTGCTTTTCATCACAGTTTATCTCAATAAACGGTGATTGGAGTTGTAAGTATGCTAAAGATTTTTTGTTTGTTTTAGATTATTTAGAGGAAATAAAGCAGTTTATTTCACTCTATACCAGGACCTACTTAGCACAGAGCTCTGTCTTAGCCTATACTTTATCAACAGTTTGCTTTGATGTGTCGATTATCTCCTGGTAGTGGCAAAGCTTGATAGTCTAAAAACTACAGTGGTTTTAGTTGAACTTTTGAAGCCTTAAATACTAATTAACAGGCATGTTTCATTGTATGTTTCTTGATGTAAAGAAACTTGAAAAAATAAAAAAGCTAATTACCAACGTCTATTTTTTGTGATTTCTGATGTAAAGAAACCTTTAAAGCCTTAATGCTGATGACAAGAGACTTGTCTTAGTATTCTGAAGTGAAGATGTAAAACAAACAAATATATCTTGCAATATATCTTAGTGATATATACGAATTGATATCATCACCACCATCTCCTCCTACGCCTATTGACGCAAAGGGCCTCGGTTAGATTTCGCCAGTCGTCTCTATCTTGAGCTTTTAAATCAATACTTTTCCATTCATTACCTCCTACTTCACGTTTCATAGTCCTCATCCACGTAGGTTTTGGTCTTCCAACTCTTCTATTGCCTTGTGTAGCCCAGTTGAAAGTTTGGTGAACGATAATCTCTCTTGAGGAGTGCGAAGAGCATGCCCAAACCATCTCCATCTACTCCTCACCATGATATCATCCACATAAGGCACTCGAGTAATCTCTCTTGTACTTTCGTTTCTAATCCTGTCCTGCTATTCAACTCTCAATATTCTTCTGGATTGATAAAGAGTTTTCAGATGCAATATAATTGATTTTCAAGGTGGGTTATAACCAGAATTTACAAATGGGACGAAAACTGAAAGCAGTATAATTTGTATCTCAACCTAATTTGTAATATTGTAAAATGAAACAGTTTTGGCTTACCATTATTATTATTATTATTATTATTATTATTATTATTATTATTATTATTATTAAGCTTAATGATATTATGTTAAACCCTATGTTATCTGATGAAAGATCATACAGAAATCTCGAATACACTTTTAACTGCACCTATAACAGTTCAGTGTGTACTGTTCGATGGAAGGTAATTCTGTAGCCTGTTGGGTGATAAGGATTGATTTGGTCAGCCGTGTTCCAAATCAGATGGCTTATCTAAGGTTGGAAGAAGTGCTGTCGGACTAGGATCAAGGCTATTTGTTTACAGCACTGGGTATCACTTAAGTATGGATTCTTCATTTGAATTTGTTGGTTGAATAAAGTAATTTTTGTTTTATCCTGTCTTCGCATTAATTGAGATCTAGCTTAAGGATATTTTATCCTATTTCGCATTAATTGAGTTCTAGGTTAAGGATATTTTATCCTATCTTTCCATAAATTAAGATCTACCTTAAAAAATATTTTATCCTATCTTCGCATTAATTGAGATCTAGCTTAAGGATATTTTATCCTATTTCGGATTAATTGAGGTCTAGCTTAAGGATATTTTATCCTATTTCGCATTAATTGAGTTCTAGGGTAAGGATATTTTATCCTATCTTTCCATAAATTAAGATCTACCTTAAAAAATATTTTATCCTATCTTCGTATTAATTGAGATCTAGCTTAAGGATATTTTATCCTATCTTCGCATTAATTGAGATCTAGCTTAAGGATATTTTATCCTATCTTCGCATTAATTGAGATCTAGCTTAAGGATATTTTATCCTATCTTCGCATTAATTGAGATCTAGCTTAAGGATATTTTATCCTATCTTCGCATTAATTGAGATCTAGCTTAAGGATATTTTATCCTATCTTCGCATTAATTGAGATCTAGCTTAAGGATATTTTATCCTGTCCTCGCATTTATTCAGATCTAGCTTAAGGATATTTTATGCTATTTTCTCATTAAGATCTAGGTTAAAGATATTTTATCCTATGTATGCTTTAATTCAGATCTAGCTCAAGGATATTTTATCCTATCTTCGCATAAATTAAGATCTAGCTTAAGGATATTTTATCCTATCTTCGCATAAATTGAGATCTAGCTGAAAGATATTCCTATCTTCGCATTAGTTGAGATCTAGCCTAAGGATATTTTATCTTATTTCGCATTAATTGAGATCTAGCTTAAGGATATTTTATCCTATATTCGCATTAATTGAGATCAAGCTTAAAGATACCGATCATGAACATACATACACCTTTGATTGATACATCAATAGCTGTACTTTATTCTTTTATATCCTTCACCTAAAATAATACATTTAACTCTTTTGATTCGACGTTTATCACATTTTCAATTCCTCTTACTCTACATAAATTACATGACCCAATGTTATTGATAGCCCGAAGTTTAAATTTTATTATTTCCCTTCATTTTCCTCTCTTCACTTCCATAAAGGGGCTCAGTAGTATCATATATTTCAACTTTGACATCTCATGACACTTCTGATCTTCCAAATATTTTGCATACATTCAGACACATTTTCGTAATTCACTTTCGTAATTTACTTTTAATTCTACTCATGATCCCTTTTTACCTACATATCTTATCCTTTCGTTGATATCTAAATGTGTCCCATCCATATGCAAATTATAAGCCATGAAGAGCGCCCTGATCCTCGATGCCTTTTTATGCGAACCGTACACTCATGTATTTGGGGTAAACAAATTCATTTAAGATTGTTTAATAATGGAGGTAGATGATTGCCCATTGCTATAATACGTATGACTTAAATAATTAATACCAAAAGTAAACTTAATCTTGTACCGTACTTAAGATTTTATGGGTTACTAAGAGTCGGTAGTCATAGCAAGTATGTTTAACAGGCACGTATTGTTTACATCATAGCCTTTAATTGAGCTAACAAATCAACCTCTACTTTATATATAGTAAACCACAGATTTTAAAACTATTTTGTTAGTTTTTTTTACAGTTCTATGTATTCCCCAACAGTTTTTATTCTCTATTCTCAAACGTCCTGAGCACCCAACATAAATCAAAATAAGTATGCGGTCAGTACTTGTTCTTCCTTACCTAAACATGAACAGCTATTTGCTAATTAATCATTCAGTCGTCTGCCTTACTCCCTTACTCTCTCAGTCCTAATCCTACCGTAAACCTTCTACTATATACTAGACAATGTTATACCTCTATAATTTTTTTTTTATGAAATAGAGAGAAATTATTCTTTTCACCTATTTTTATATTTCCTTTAAATGGACAATACTTATAAACCGTGGTAAGCTGTTCATACTTTACACTTCGTAAACCAATCATTTTTACTTTTAATTGGTTTCCTATGGGGTTGTGGTGGCCTATTGGAAACGTCCCTGTCTGGTGATATGCCGAACTGGGGTTCGAGTACCACTCAAGGTCAATAGTTTCTTGTGTCTGTAACCTTACCATGTGCTAAGGGACGGGGAGCCTATAGGTCCACCTCCTGAGTCACCAGCAGCCATTGCATGGCCCTTCCTGGTCCTAGCCTGGGTGGAAAGGATCTCGGGCTCTGATCATATATGTATTTGAACAGTCTCTGTGGCATTGTCAGTCTCCCTTGCCTGTGCCATTCATGAGTGACCTTTAAAGCTTTTTACCTTTAGAACATTCACAGCTATTTTTGAATTTACACTAATCTTGTACTCTGATATATTTTAGCTCTGCATCTTTAATTTTTGAAATTAATTCTATACAAAAAAGTAATCAAGTCCTCTATACGATAATAATTTACATACAGCCAACGTCCCTTTTAATTCTATTTATAATTCTAAGACAATATCGTTCTTTTATCTTTTTCTTTTCATCGTATTTATTTATTTTTCTCCATTTTACTCCTTAGGTTTGAACAAACCACACTTTTTTATTTTCCTTATTCTGCCCTAGATTATCTTATTTACCAATCGCCTTACAACGTGTTTTATGGTGAGGGGTAGATTGAGATGGGTTGAGCATGCTCTTCGCATTCCCCAAGAGAGATTAGTTCATCAAATTTCATCTGGCCAAACAAGGCTCTAGGAGAGTTGGAAGGCCCAGGCCTACATGGCTGAGGACTCTGAAGCAGGAAGTAGGAAATGATGAATAGAGATGTATTGATTTAAAAGCTCAAGATAGAGACGACTGCCGAAATCTAATCGAGGCTCTTTGCGTCAATACGCGTA
>NC_090763.1:49115155-49162655 GCF_036898095.1 Palaemon carinicauda
CAATTTTCACCAAGTTGGAGAAATCAAAATCATAATAGAATGCTTTTGAAAAATGACAATTTTCACCAAGTTGGAAAAATCAAAATCATACGAAAAGCGCGTTTGAAAAAATGGCAATTTTCACCGAGGGAAAATCAAAATCATAAGAAAAACTGTTTTGAAAAAAATGGCAATTTTCATCGAGTTTGAAAAATCAAAATCATAAGAAATGTGTTTTAAAATTGGAAATTTTTAAGCGCTCATATCTCGGCGATTTATGAACGAATTTGAAAAAGTTTTGGAGTCTATGTAAATCGAAGTACCCTTTTTAATATGAAAAGAAAAATGTTTTTATAAGACAATGAAACATAAAAAATAGCACTTTTATTGTGAACGCCTCATTTGGTAAATGAGACATAATTGCACAGTTTAACGACGGTTTTTTCTGTAACCTGCTTAACTTTGGATCCTTTTTCTGTTGGTTTTTTATTTCTACTCAAAATATCTTAATAACTTGTGGGTCAACAAATCGACTTCAATGGTTTTCGTGTCATCTTATCTTGGATATATTGTGCCAGGCGTTGACAGTTAAGTTTTGTGTGATTTTTTTTTTTCGTATGACTCTTTGCCAATTGTCTTGTGTACGCAATAGAGCGTTTCCAGTGGCATTCTGTGCATGACTTGTACATAACATATATATATGTATATATATATATATATATATATATATATATATATATATATATAGGCCTATACACATATATCGATATATATATATATATATATATATATATATATATATATATATATATATATAGGCCTATACACACATATATCGATGTTTGTGTGTGTATATATATATATATATATATATATATATATATATATATATGTATATATATATACCTATATATACTGTACATATATATATATATATATATATATATATATATATATATATATATATACATATACATATATATATAAATAAATATATATATACATATATATATATATATATATATATATATATATATATATATTAAAGGTAAACAGTTAAAGTAAAGGTGTTAAGGTGATTGATCAAAGACATTTTAAGTGATTTTTTGCTTTATAGAACTTTGTTTTGATATGATTATTAATCTGGTTTTTTATATATATTATTCTACCCCAAAAACAAAGTATAAATAATTTGATCGTACTGATTGCATTCATTGATTCATCTTCTATAAACTTTTTATATCTTAAAAGTTCTTTAAGATTCATATTTTAGATCCTATAAAAGATTTTATCATGAATAAGAAGAAATCAGAGAATATGATATTTCAAAATCTAACCATTATTCTCTTGTCTTGGGTAGTGCTATAGCCTGTATACCATGGTCATCCACCGTCTTGGGTTAAATTTTTCTTGTTTGAAGGTAAACTCAGGCACACTGTTCTATCTGTTTTTTTTTTTTTTTTCGTTTCCTGTCTTCACAAGGCTATTTCTCTGTTGGGACCGTTGATGTTATTAGCATCCTGCTTTTCCAACTATAGTCCATTTCTTTTATCGAGGTATATTTGCACCGACTCGCAGGGGTGCCCTTTTAGCTCGGAAAAGTTTCCTGATCGCTGATTGGTTGGACATGATAATTCTAACCAATCAGCGATCAGGAAACTTTTCCCAGCTAAAAGGGCACCCCAGCGAGTCGGTGCAAATCTGCCTCGATAAAAGAAATGGACTATAGTGTAATTAGCTTAGGAAGTAATGATAATGATAATAGTAATCATAATAATTATATGCAATTCATCCAATTGTACTATGAAGTAAGACCTAACGTGATACAGCCTGAAAGAAAAGCAAAGCAAATCTTTAATTTGGTAAAGCACTAGATATGCCTAACATGAATTAAGACAGACCGTTATCTCTTTCATATGCCGTACATGTCTCCGTATCATCTTCGAATGATACACGATTTGAATTACGTGCGCGAAACACGTCATGCTGTGTAAGACAATATTGATAGTATGAAAGTCACTGTAGGCTTTTTTCTTGGGCTTGTATCTTTCTGCTTTTCCAACTAGGGTTGTAGCTTAGCTAGTAGTAATGATAATAATAATGATAATAATAATAATAATAATGTTTTTGTCCTTGTGATAATAATAATAATAATAATAATAATAATAATAATAATAATAATAATGTCTTCATCTTTATGATAATAATAATAATAATAATAATAATAATAATAATGTTTTTGTTCTTATGAATATAATAATGATAATGTCTTCATCCTGATAATAATAATAATAATAATAATAATAATAATAATAATAATAATGATAATAATGTTTTTTTCCTTATAATAATAATAATAATAATGATAATATTTTTATCCTTATAATAATAATAATAATAATAATAATAATAATAATAATAATAATAATAATAATAAGTCTACACCCTCTTAGCATGTTTGTGCAAGGTGTGTGTCATGCAAGCAGTTGCAATTCCCAGCTCGAGTTACCTTTGAAACACTGAATGAAGTGGCGTCTCACTCATTTATTCTGGAGACTCTTTACAACTCGTTTTGTTCTCTCTCTCTCTCTCTCTCTCTCTCTCTCTCTCTCTCTCTCTCTCTCTGTGCAATGCGCTTGATGACGTTATTGCACCCGTAGCATTTTTTATTTTTTTTACTTTTTAATTATTTGTTTATTATTTTACTCGAGTCTGCTAATCTCTCTCTCTCTCTCTCTCTCTCTCTCTCTCTCTCTCTCTCTCTCTCTCTCTGTATGACGCTATTGCACCCGTAACATTTTTTATTTTTTCACTTTTTAATTATTTTATTGTTTATTTTTTACTCGAGTCTGCTAATTCTCTCTCTCTCTCTCTCTCTCTCTCTCTCTCTCTCTCTCTCTGCAATGCTCTTCATGACGTTATTGCACCTGTAACATTTTAAATTTTTTTCACTTTAATTATTTAATTATTTTCATTATTCTATTTGAGTCTACTAATCTCTCTCTCTCTCTCTCTCTCTCTCTCTCTCTCTCTCTCTCTCTCTCTCTCTCTCTCTCTCTCTCTCTTCTATATATTACCATATAGGAAACTCTACTTTTCAATCATCTACTTTTTATCATTTCAACTTGAAACGAGTCCTGTAGCTTAATACATTTTTAAAGGTTTTCGGTATATACAAGAGGGCCAGCTTAAAGAATTATGTGTCTGAAAGATATTATTTTATGTAAAATGATATATTGCTCAGATTTGGATATTTATTCCATTATGTCTTGGGGAATTATTCATTGTAACGTGTAAAATTACAAGCGTTAGCGTTTTCTATTTTGAAAACACTTTTGTAAAACAAATTTTTTTTATTTTTTGGGGGGTGAGGGAATGTATTCATCTAATTTATAGATAACCTAAAGTTTGTTTATTTATTGGTTTTATGGAAGTTTATTACATTTCCATCCGTTATAATGTCTTTCGCGTGCTCTTGTAAAATGGAAAAAATATGTGCTTATTATGTTTCATTTGCAAATACTGAAGCCTTAATGTTTGTGAGTATTCCGTATCTTTTTTTTTTTTTTTTTTTTTTTTTTTTTTTTTTTTTTTTTTTTTTTTTTTTTTCATTGGATTTACAAGGATTCTCAATCACAATATCTCATCAGCATGTGGAATTTGAATGGTACGTTGACACTGGCATACTGGATGTGTCATGAAATCCATTTGGTATTGTGGCTAATTAAGGTTTAAATGGGGGAAACATTGTAAGTCGAAGCGAAACAGAATCTTTTGAACTCTTTCTACGTTCAGCGTGTCTCATGTTCAGCGTGACAGTCAGCTGTGGGTCTCGTAGGTGGTATGCAAGTAATGCTTCGTGCACTGCTAATGAATATTTGTATAATTTGAAAGAAAAAATAATAATAATGTACTGAAATTTGAAAGCCCTTCCTTTAAGATCAACCAAAAGTGTGTTGAATCTGAGATTGTAAGCGCTGATTTAGCTTCTAAATGTCACACCAAAGTCCCCCAATAAATCATTATACATTTTGAATAATTTCTGATTAATTACGATAAGATTTGTCATATTTAAGCCCTTCATGGACAAATATTTGTTCGGACCAGACGGTAAATATTAGCAGCCAATATCATTAAAACTTCCGTCCTCTTTCTTTGTGACACGTGTTTGGAGCCATATCTTTTCTAATACAGTATTATCGTGGTGATTATCCAAAAATACCATCCTAAAGTAACTTTTGTTATGATATTTCACTTAAACTGCGACAATTAAATCAATAATAGCACACACCATGAAAGAAAAAACAAGTAAAAATATCAGAGCAAAAAACTCCTTGGTAAAGAATGTTCCTTCTTTCAACCAATCACCATCAGTGTAAATGAGGTTTTGGTGGCCCATTGGAAACGTCCCTGCCTGGCACTCTGCTGGACGTCAAATCGAGTCCCGCTTAAACTCTGATAGTCTCTTTTAGTGTTTGCAACCTCACCATCTTTGTGAGTTAAGGAGGGAGGAATTGAATTAGGGGGAGCCTATAGGTTTACCTGTGAGTCATCAGCAACCCTTGCCTAGCCCTCCCAGATCCTCGCCTGGGTGGAGAGGATGATTTGGCACTGATCATATATATATATATATATATATATATATATATATATATATATATATATATATATATGTATATATATGTATATATATATATATATATGTATATATATGTATATATATATATATATATATATATATAGAGAGAGAGAGAGAGAGAGAGAGAGAGAGAGAGAGGAGAGAGAGAGAGAGAGAGAGAGATTTGTGTGTATATGTTTATACAGTATATAATTATACACACACTAAAGATAAAACAGGAAAACACGGCCTATCAATTGATTTAATGATATATGGAGGAGATTTCATAGTATATGACCATACCACCTCAGTCTACTTTCTTGGATCTTATCTGATAGTTTTCTAACTCCTGTGGTACCCCTAATTGGAGGATATTTTAACAACATGTAAGAAAAAGAAATGCACATCGGCAGGACATATAATATGATTGACAGATAATAGATTGACAAAACCAATATCAGAATAGGTCCCTAGAGCATGCAAAATAAGTAGGGGAAGGAAGGTAAGACGAACGATTGACGAACTAAGGAATTGTGTGTGTGTAGAAATGACATTACATATATATGCACATGTATATTTATGAATTATATATATATATATGTATATATATATTATATATATATATTATCTATATATATATATATATATATATATACATATAAATATATGTATATATATGCATATATATATATATATGCATATATATATATGCATATATATATATATATATATATATATATATATATATATATATATATATATATGCCGTTTCCACGCAGGCTCTTATATTCTATATATTGTTTCCTTTTAGTCCCATCTCTATGTTTATTAATATGTGATAGTCTTCCTTCTGATATTATTAATGAATACTGTAGACTTGATCTTCAGAGGTTATTATCAAGGGGGATGGCCTGACTACCCAATAATCTCCTGAATTAATTAATTCGTCTCGTGAGAATCATCTTCATCCATTGCCAAAAAAAGCCAGTTTTGTGCAGTTAGACTTGTTTTGTGATTAGCTTAAGGGAGTTATCTCATTTGTATCAATTTTTTGCTATTGATGTTACATAACTAATCTTTAATTCAGTTCATCAAATTTGTCAGCTGAAATATCAAGTTACTAATTGACATATGAATTGATCCGTCAAAGTGAGGATAGTTTTTTCTTTATGTGGAAATATTAACTAAGGAATGATAATTACTTTGTATTTCTCTTATTAATTATTATTATGGAAGAATATTTTGTGCTAAGATCATAATTTTTTTTTTGGTCTTAAAACGAGATTGATCACTTATGGACAGAAAATGAAATAGGCATTACATTTCTCTTATTAATTATTATTATGGAAGAATATTTTGTGCTAAGATCCTTGTTTTGGGGGGTCTTAAAACGAGACTGATCACTTATGGCTAACAAGGAAATTTGCATCAATGATTTTGATATGATGCATCACATTTTTCATATTAATTATTATTATGGAAGAATATTTTGTGCTAAGATCAAATTTTTTTTTTGTCTTAAAACGAGACTGATCACTTATGTACTAAAAAGGAAATCTGCATCAATGATTTTGATATGATGCATCACATTTATTAATTATTATTATGGAAGACTATTTTGTGCTAAGATCAAATTTTTAATTTTTTGGTCTTAAAACGAGACATCACTTTTGGACTAAAAAGAAAATCAACATCAATGATTTTGATATGATGCATCACATTTATTAATTATTATTATGAAAGAATATTTTGTGCTATGATCCTTATTTCTTGGGTCTTAAAACGAGACTTATAACTTATGGACTAAAAAGGAAATCTGCATCAATGAATTTGATATGATGCATCACATTTATTAATTATTATTATGGAAGACTATTTTGTGCTAAGATCAAATTTTTAATTTTTTGGTCTTAAAACGAGACATCACTTTTGGACTAAAAAGAAAATCAACATCAATGATTTTGATATGATGCATCACATTTATTAATTATTATTATGAAAGAATATTTTGTGCTATGATCCTTATTTCTTGGGTCTTAAAACGAGACTTATAACTTATGGACTAAAAAGGAAATCTGCATCAATGAATTTGATATGATGCATCACATTTATTAATTATTATTATGGAAGACTATTTTGTGCTAAGATCAAATTTTTAATTTTTTGGTCTTAAAACGAGACATCACTTTTGGACTAAAAAGAAAATCAACATCAATGATTTTGATATGATGCATCACATTTATTAATTATTATTATGAAAGAATATTTTGTGCTATGATCCTTATTTCTTGGGTCTTAAAACGAGACTTATAACTTATGGACTAAAAAGGAAATCTGCATCAATGAATTTGATATGATGCATCACATTTATTAATTATTATTATGGAAGACTATTTTGTGCTAAGATCAAATTTTTAATTTTTTGGTCTTAAAACGAGACATCACTTTTGGACTAAAAAGAAAATCAACATCAATGATTTTGATATGATGCATCACATTTATTAATTATTATTATGAAAGAATATTTTGTGCTATGATCCTTATTTCTTGGGTCTTAAAACGAGACTTATAACTTATGGACTAAAAAGGAAATCTGCATCAATGAATTTGATATGATGCATCACATTTATTAATTATTATTATGGAAGACTATTTTGTGCTAAGATCAAATTTTTAATTTTTTGGTCTTAAAACGTGAGGCAAAGAGGGCAGCTGACCTGAGGTGGGGTCAGGGACTGGGTCAGTCATATGAAGAGAATAAGAAGAAGTTTTGGAAAGAAGTGAAGAGAGTAAGGAAGGCCGGCGCAAGAATTGAAGAGACAGTGAAAGATGGAAATGGAAGGTTGTTAAAAGGAGAGGAGGTAAGGAAAAGGTGGGCGGAATATTTTGAAAGTTTGCTGAATGTTGAGGATGATAGGGAGGCAGATATAATTGCGGTTCCAGGTGTTGAGGTGCCAGTGATGGGAGATGAGAATGAGAGAGAGATTACAATAGAGGAAGTGAGGAGAGCACTAGATGAAACGAGAGTAGGAAAAGCATCGGGTATGGATGGTGTGAAAGCTGAGATGTTGAAGGAAGGGGGTGTGACTGTACTTGAATGGTTGGTGAGATTGTTTAATGTGTGTTTTGTGTTGTCAATGGTACCAGTAGATTGGGTCTGTGCATGTATTGTACCACTATATAAGGGTAAGGGAGATGTGCATGAGTGTTGTAATTCAAGAGGTATTAGTTTGTTGAGTGTAGTTGGAAAAGTGTATGGTAGAATACTGATTAATAGGATTAAGGATAAAACAGAGAATGCAATCTTGGAAGTACAGGGTGGTTTTAGAAGAGGTAGGGGTTGTATGAATCAGATTTTTACAGTAAGGCAGATATGCGAGAAATATTTAGCAAAAGGTAAGGAGGTGTATGTTGCGTTTATGGATCTGGAGAAAGCATATGATAGAGTTGATAGGGAAGCAATGTGGAATGTGATGAGGTTATATGGAGTTGGTGGAAGGTTGTTGCAAGCAGTGAAAAGTTTCTACACAGGTAGTAAAGCATGTGTTAGAATAGGAAATGAGGTGAGCGATTGGTTTCCGGTGAGAGTGGGGCTGAGACAGGGATGTGTGATGTCGCCGTGGTTGTTTAACTTGTATGTTGATGGAGTGGTGAGAGAGGTGAATGCTAGAGTGCTTGGACGAGGATTAAAACTGGTAGGCGAGAATGATCATGAATGGGAGGTAAATCAGTTGTTGTTTGCGGATGATACTGTACTGGTAGCAGACACAGAAGAGAAGCTTGACCGACTAGTGACAGAATTTGGAAGGGTGTGTGAGAGAAGGAAGTTGAGAGTTAATGTGGGTAAGAGTAAGGTTATGAGATGTACGAGAAGGGAAGGTGGTGCAAGGTTGAATGTCATGTTGAATGGAGAGTTACTTGAGGAGGTGGATCAGTTTAAGTACTTGGGGTCTGTTGTTGCAGCAAATGGTGGAGTGGAAGCAGATGTACGTCAGAGAGTGAATGAAGGTTGCAAAGTGTTGGGGGCAGTTAAGGGAGTAGTAAAAAATAGAGGATTGGGCATGAATGTAAAGAGAGTTCTATATGAGAAAGTGATTGTACCAACTGTGATGTATGGATCGGAGTTGTGGGGAATGAAAGTGATGGAGAGACAGAAATTGAATGTGTTTGAGATGAAGTGTCTGAGGAGTATGGCTGGTGTATCTCGAGTAGATAGGGTTAGGAACGAAGTGGTGAGGGTGAGAACGGGTGTAAGAAATGAGTTAGCGGCTAGAGTGGATATGAATGTGTTGAGGTGGTTTGGCCATGTTGAGAGAATGGAAAATAGCTGTCTGCTAAAGAAGGTGATGAATGCAAGAGTTGATGGGAGAAGTACAAGAGGAAGGCCAAGGTTTGGGTGGATGGATGGTGTGAAGAAAGCTCTGGGTGATAGGAGGATAGATGTGAGAGAGGCAAGAGAGCGTGCTAGAAATAGGAATGAATGGCGAGCGATTGTGACGCAGTTCCGGTAGGCCCTGCTGCTTCCTCCGGTGCCTTAGATGACCGCGGAGGTAGCAGCAGTAGGGGACTCAGCAGTATGAAGCTTCATCTGTGGTGGAAATGTGGGAGGTTGGGCTGTGGCACCCTAGCAGTACCAGCTGAACTCGGCTGAGTCCCTGGTTAGGCTGGAGGAACGTAGAGAGTAGAGGTCCCCTTTTTGTTTTGTTTCTTGTTGTTGTTCGCTACCCCCCAAAATTGGGGGAAGTGCCTTTGGTATATGTATGTATTATGGAAGAATATTTTGTGCTAAGATCTTTATTTCTTGGGTCTTAAAACGAGACTTATAACTTATGGACTAAAAAGGAAATCTGCATCAATGATGTTGATATATGTGTGTGTGCATCACATAAGATTATCTATTCTGATCATAACCATTATTCTGATTATAGGTCATCGTGTCTCTTCCCTCTTTGCACCGATTTAACATATGCAGCTAGACTTGGATGTCTGTCTATATTACTATATGCTTTTGTTATGAATAGAGATAATATAGTTCACTCAGGTTAAAAGGTATCTTAGGCTCCTTAGGATTTTTTTTTTTTTTTATAAGACCCATCCTTTTCTCCCGTAGTTGATTCATTTCTTTGCTTCCTTTTCTCACTGGGCTATTTTTCCCTGTTGCAGCCCTTGGGCTTAGAGCATTTTGCTTCTCCAACTAGGGTGTAGCTTAGCTGATAATAATGATAATAATAATAATAATAATAATAATAATAATAATAATAATAATGATAATGGTAATAACAATAATAATAAAAACAGCAACAATAATAATAATAATAATAATAATAATGATAATAATAATTTAGTCTTATAATCACTCAGTTCAAGAGTCACAGTGGAATACGAATATAAGGATTACAAAAAAAAAGAAAAATCATGGACGTGCTCATTTGAGTTGATTATTTCGTGCAATAACCTCTCATATTTATAATATTTATTTAGAAATACTTGTCAGGAATTGAAATTATTTCTCAAATCGTAAGGAAATCAATTAGAATGGGTAAACACTCTTGCATGCAAGAAGTTGAAATTTAAATCCTGGATCACACTATCACAACTAAAACTTAAACAGTGTCACGAAACTCGCCGGAAGTATTTCGATAAGACCTTGATAGAACGTCCGTAATTACCTCCGCCAACGAAGTTGTAAGGTTATGTTTTAACCCCTGTTTGTGTGTGTTTGTTTGTGAATCGCTTCCCGCCCACATTTTTAATCGTAGAGTAATAAAACTTGCAGGGATTAACTGGTATGTAAAAATCTTGAAATTTAAATTTTTGGAAGGTCAAGGTCAAAAGTCAAGGTCGCGGTCAAGCAAAATGTCCAATTTACGTGATCAGCCATAAGTTTGGACATCGCTGTCACAGAGACTTCAAACTTGGTTCATATTTAAGTGTATGAAAATCAAAGCAAATTAATACATGTTAAGGTCAAAGGTTAAGGCAAGGTCGAGCAAAAGGACGAGAAATAAGCTACCGTGTCGGAGGTCTGCGCTCTACTGGAAGTGGACTAGTTTGTCAATCAATGAGAAGAGTTGAAATTTTTGTTTCTAGTTTTTATTCCAGATAAGGAAAAATAAAACTCAAGAACATTTTTTTTTTTTTTTTTTTTTTTTTTTTTTTTTTTTTTTTTTTTGTAACTTGCGAAAAGGAATACAGTAATGCTTATGATATGAAGAATTTCATCCCTAATAGAAATGAATATTAACGATTATTTTGTGAAACGTGACTAGGGACCGGGCAGTGTTTTGAATAGCAATATGTAATTTTCATTGCTAAAACCGATCCTACCGTTATCCAATCTGGTTTTCATTATATTTTCCGGCTATTGACTCCTATTTGGTTGCAGCCCTTGTGGATTCCTGGCTGGTCGGTGTGATATGTATCATGCACACATACATACACACACACACACAAATATATATATATATATATATATGTATATACATGTGTGTGTATATATATATATATATATATATATATATATATATATATATATATATATAATATCATCATCTCCTCCTCTTACGCCTATTGACGCAAAGGGCCTCGGTTAGATTTTGCTAGTCGTCTCTATCTTGAGCTTTTAATTCAATACTTCTCCATTTGTCATCTACTTCGCGCTTCATAGTCCTCAGCCATGTAGGTCTGGGCCTTCCAACTCATCTAGTGCCTTGTGGAGTCCAGCTGAACGTTTGATGAACTAATCTCTCTTGGGGAGTGCAAAGAGCATGCACAAACCATCTCCATCTACCCCTCATCATGATCTCATCCACATATGGCGCTCGAGTAATCTCCCTTGTAGTTTCACTTCTAATTCTGTCCTGCCATTTAACTTCCAATATCCTTCTGAGGGCTTTGTTTTATGTATATATATATATATATATATATATATATATATATATATATATATATATATATATATATATATCTATCTATCTATCTATCTATATATATGTATATATATATATATATATATATATATATATATATATATATATATATATATATATATAGTCTCATTATGATATCAATGAAATATGTTGTATGGAACAAGTTTGCAATAAGCCAACAAGCTGTCAACTACTATCTCTATTTAGCTGTCAACTGCTATCTCTATTTAGCTGTCAACTGCTATCTCTATTTAGCTGTCAACTGCTATCTCTATTTAGCCGTGTCATATTTAGCAGCGAATTAGTAATGGGATTCTCTCTTGCGTTATCTCCACATGTCCATGAATAAGTGATTGCCAGTACCCGTATCTGTATGATTCTGGTAAGCACCGGTAAGTTCCACGAGTAAGGTCGATCTGTAATTCTAATCTGCTGTCATCATATCGATTCGTGTACTACCAGTGGGTTGTTTATGAGCGAGAGCAAATTGGATGCACGTATTCTGAAACTGACACATTTAGTATTATTATTATTATTATTATTACTATCCAAGCTACAACCCTAATTGGAAAAGCAAGATGCTATAAGCCCAGGGCCTCCAATAGGGAAAAATAGCCCAGTGAGGAAATGAAATAAGGAAATAAATAACTGAAGAGAACAAATTAACAATAAATCATTCTAAAAAAAAGTAATGTCAAAAGAGATATGTCATATATAAACTATTAACAACGTCAAAAACAAATATGTCTTATATAAACTATAAAAAGACTCATGTCCGTTAGTTTTCGATTACCTGGCAATTAAAACCAGACTTGTGCTCTTTAGCCTCATGGTCGTTGCCAAAGGGTAAACTGTAAACGTTCTTGGTTGCCCTTGCCCTCGGCATCAAGGGTTTAATGGTCTAAATGCCGCTCATGAATGGCAAAGGCAAGGGACAGTGATATTGCCCTATCTAGCAGGGCAATGCCCTAGAGACTGAATTTATATATATGATCAGTGCCCAAGGCCCCCTCTCCACTCAACCTAGGACCAGGGAGGACCAAAAAATGGCTGTTGATGACTCAGCAGGTAAACCTATAGGCTTCCCTAAACCCCCACCCTCCATCCTCAGCTCACAAGGATGGTGAGGTTGCGGACACTATAGAAACTATCGAGTCTGAGTGGGACTCGAACCCCAGTCCTGCGAGAATGAGGCAGGGACCATTCACAACCACAACTGTAAAAGTTCCTGCTGCCCTTTGCCCTTGGCACCAGTTAGGCTCAACATGGAGCCGAAAAGAAGGATGTTAGTCTTAGATTAAGTTTTACAGCAGAATGTCCCAGTAATTAGACGAGGTTGGGATAAGAGGAGGAAGGATTATGAGTAGAAGAGAAAGAAGCAGCTATGATTGTAAGAAATTGCCTCTGCTGTTTAGGTAGGGAAGAGGTTAAAGATGATTTTGAATTCGGACAAAATTTGAGAAATAAAGTTAAGGATGATTCGGCTAAGGTTTTCTGCGATAAGGATTTCTTTAGGATGGCTTAGGAATGGGTTGTAGTAGAAGGGGATAGGATTTGCGAGGTGTGGATAGCATTTGGTTTGTTGGAGCAGGTGTTGTTATAAGTAAAGCAAGGATAGCAGGATTAGGACCAGTAGTTTACGTAGTCTTTTAGAGGTGTCGTTTGGGGTTTAGGGGCCTGGTGGTGTTGTTAAGATGTTTGAGAACGGTTAACTGGTGGCGTCATCTTTATTGCTGCATTTTTTTTTTCTAGTCTTGTAGTACATAGCCTAACCTGTTCTAAGCAGTAGGGGCATCTGGCTTGAGTAGATTTGTCTTCTTTGAAAACATCAATGCTGGTCTGGGTTAGATGTTTCTACCTACAAATACCACAGATAATGTAGCCCTAACTGATGGTGCCCAAAGCCCTGCCAGTTATAACATTGTAGAGGTTCAGGTGTGAAGTTTACAATGGGGAAGTTTTTCATATCATAGGTCAATTACTGCAGGGATATGGTCTATGAAAGTGGCAAGCAATTTTTTATGTAGGAGCTTCTTGCTGATTCTTGCAGCTCTTAGCACTAGCTACATAGGTGAGTGCAGTGATGAGGGGCAATGCCATTGTTCCAGGGAAGTTGCAGATTATTATGGCTTTCTTGTGTTTTCTTGCTGGATCAAGCAGCTGTAGATAAGACTCGGTTCCGAGGAGGATAGTACTTTATTGGTCCTTTGGGGCGATGATTAGGTCACCCTTGAGGTTTGGTGGTCTAATTATAGAGTTAATTGATGGTTTGGATGCTGCCAGAACTGCACTGCATCACATGAGGATGATGCTGAGGTGCCTCAGTGCTTAAATTTTGGCAGAGTCTGACGGGGTTTCTTCTTTGTTTCCTCGGGATCTAATTAGACAGGTGGATTGGGTTTGGAGAGGGAGTTTTTAGTTGTACTAGTAGGTAGTTGCTCAAGGATCTCAGGATTTGGTTAAGTAGGCTGGAAGTCGTCATTTGGATAGGCATGTGTCTTATTTGGGATTACTTCTTCTTCCAACTGCATGACAAAGATGAGGGAACTGCATGCTCTGGGCTAATTGTAATATGCATAGCACTTATTGTAGACACAGTGTTCCTCCTGAAAGAGATACTGGCAATGTTAAATATTAGTTGGATAGGCTTCTTTGAGGGGATCTCTTATTCCTGAACTGATGTGAACTTAGAAGTCACTCAGAGAGCCATAAAGACTGGGAGCTATAGCTGAAAATCTCAGGCAGCCAGCCTTCTAGAAGTCACTCAGAGAGCCCCAAAGACTGGGAGCTATAGCTGAAAATCTCAGGCAGCCAGCCTTCTAGAAGTCACTCGGAGAGCCCCAAAGACTGGGAGCTATAGCTGAAAATCTCAGGCAGCCAGCCTTCTAGAAGTCACTCGGAGAGCCCCAAAGACTGGGAGCTATAGCTGAAAATCTCAGGCAGCCAGCCTTCTAGAAGTCACTCGGAGAGCCCCAAAGACTGGGAGCTATAGCTGAAAATCTCAGGCAGCCAGCCTTCTAGAAGTCACTCGGAGAGCCCCAAAGACTGGGAGCTATAGCTGAAAATCTCAGGCAGCCAGCCTTCTAGAAGTCACTCGGAGAGCCCCAAAGACTGGGAGCTATAGCTGAAAATCTCAGGCAGCCAGCCTTCTAGAAGTCACTCGGAGAGCCCCAAAGACTGGGAGCTATAGCTGAAAATCTCAGGCAGCCAGCCTTCTAGAAGTCACTCAGAGAGCCCCAAAGACTGGGAGCTATAGCTGATTCCTGGTTGAGAACTGGGCTGAAATTTTCAGGGAAAAGCTGGGTGCAAAACTGACACCTGCGCTAGCGGGATAAAACTTTTCTTGGGGAAAAATGCCTCTGGGGCTTATGTTAAAATTGAATTGTGTTATTCATATAAAGAAATGAGGTGCATGTGATATATTAATTATTTATGTTACGGCGGACTGGTGTTAGTAATATTAGTACTTGCCTTTATATACTTTTAACATTAGAAAATTAAATGTCTCTTGTCAAGTATTTATATGTGTATATGTACATGTGTATATATATATATATATATATATATATATATATATATATATATATATATATATATGTATGTATATAAATTTATATATATATGTATTTATATAGATATATATATATATATATATATATATATATATATATTTATAGATATATTTATAGATATATATATATATATATATATATATATATTTATAGATATATATATAGATATAGATATATGTATATATAGATATAGATATATATATGTGTGTATATATATGTATATATATATATATATATATATATATATATATGTGTGTGTGTGTGTTTATATATATATATGTATATATGCTGACATTCTCAGTTTTGGAGTCAATTTAACATTACATTAAAGTGGTGTGCACCACTGCTTTAAAATCAGCAACTTTCATACATGATCTCGAGTAACTGGCATAAAGAAAAGATAAAAGTCGGTGATCTCTTACGATGAAACTGCTTCATCATCAAACCCGAAAGTACCACTTGGTGTACAAACAATATCCTCTCTTAGAACCCTCGAGGAAAAGTAATTGCTCTCTCATTCCGGCATTTGAAGAGGACGCATCTTTTCACCTCCGAAGACTGTTGCACTTCAACGGCGAGTGTAGGGAATCTTTTAGATAGGAAAAGGATTTCTGATGTATCCTAGGTATTGTTATTGTTCTCTTATGTGGAAGCTGATTGTCTATATATAATTGTTTTTATGAATACCAACCAATCTCTTATTATATCGCCTAAACATTGTTTTTTTCTTTTTTTGAGTGTCTATATATAATTTTTTTTTATGAATACCAACCAGTCTCTTATATCGCCTAAACACTTTTTTTTTTTTTTTTTTTTTTTTTTTTTTTTTTACTGTCTATATATAATTTTTTTTATGAATACCAACCAGTCTCTTATATCGCCTAAACATTCTGTTTTTTTTTTTTTTTTTTTTTTTTTTCTTAGCAGTGACTTTAGATTGCTCTAGACAATGAGATAAATTGTTCTTAAATATTATTGATACCTTATTGCCAAGGTATATACCCTTTAATTGCTTGTTACATGGATGGGGGGGGGGGGGGTGGAGAGGGGTGCCCAAAGAAAGATTATTCCTATAATGACGCTTACAAATCCGTTGTTATTAGTGTATGTTTTGTATCAAACTTTCCCGGTAGTTTTTATGAACTTAGGGAATCACATATTCACAAAAAATCCGAATGCCTATAGTCAATTTTTTTTAGCGAGGCAAATTTGCACCGACTCGCATCGGTGCCCTTTTAGCTCGGAGAAATTTCCTGATCGCTGATTGGTTGGACAAGATAATTCTAACCAATCAGTGATCAGGAAACTTTTCCGAGCTAAAAGGGCACCGCTGCGAGTCGGTGCAAATGCGCCTCATTAAAAGAAATTAACTATAGTAAGTTCACGTTTATTAAAATGCTTTTTAATTATATGCAACTCTTCTATTAGAAGTGAAATTTTGCTTAAGATTTGGAATCATCCTATTAAAAGGGTATTATGCCTTAAGGATGCGAGGCATGTTTATGAAAACAAAGGCGTTGCTTATTCTCCTCTCTTCCCAGTGTTCATAAATCGAGAAGAGTAACCTCACAGATTTGGACGATAGTTTTAAAGGTTTAAAAGCCTCTCATGAATGGCAGGGGCAATGGCAGGGGCAAGGGACAGTGACAGTGCCCCAGAGACTGACCATATATCCATATGATCAGCGCCCAAGCCCCCTCTCTAGCCAAGCTCTGAACAGGAAGGGCCTTATGATAGCTACTGATGACTCAGCAATTAGGCCTATAGCCTCCCATCCCTTTTCCTTAGCTCACAAGGATGGTGAGGTTGCAGACACTGCAAGAAACTATCAAGCTTGAGCGAGACTCGAACCCCAGTCCGGCGATCGTCAGGCAGGGACGTATCCAATAGGACAATTTGATGATGGATCTTTTTCTTTTAGGACACAAATACACTGGCATGTTCCTTACAAGTTTTCGAATCTCTCTCTCTCTCTCTCTCTCTCTCTCTCTCTCTCTCTCTCTCTCTCTCTCTCTCTCTCTCTCTGTATATATATATATATATATATATATATATATATATATATATATATACTGTATATATATAATGTATGTATATATATATATATTATATATATATGTATGTATATATATATTGCATCTTATTAATGAGAGAAACAGCCTATATCTTGAAAACCTTTTGGAATTCAGATTATAATTAAGATTTCTTAATTATTTTTAAAAATTATTTTCTCCTACATAATCGTTACCAAATTAGAATGGGATTATATTTCATGGTTTTACTTCATCACAGAGATGAATTGAAGTGACTTTTCTGGAGTCAATATCATTTCATGTTGTTGGGAAGTAAGAAGTAATACATCATTGATTATTATTCATGAATTGATACTACTATTAAACAATAGTAAGATAAGGCGTAGTATGATGTTAATTCCATTAATTTACACCACTCTAGATTGTGGTAGGTCAAGGTTGACCTTGAAACAAGAAATTCTGCTAATTCATTAGTTCGTTTAAGGGATTGTTCAATTCTTAAAGTATAGCACTTCTAAAATATACAGTAATTTAAAGTTATCATTCCATTGTTAGTGTGAGGGGTCGCTTTGTATGGTTAAAAGTTAAACGAATGGTCAGCGTCTTTATTAGGTTACTTCATAAAGGCGTCATCTTCAAGAGTTGTTCCTTGTATCCTTGAGACTTTGCCGCATACCCTGTCATTATATGTTATAGGAGCCATGCGATTCTCTCACTAACTTGCGGTCTCCGAATTATGTCACACAGAAGGATGTGTATTTATGTCTTTTTAACAGCGGTCACTTTGCAAAATTATAATGTCGGATGACAGACATGTTGGCTGACTTGGCGTATACTGGAGCTTTTTAAAAGCCTGCCTGTTTTTTTGATCCTTAGTAGGTGAATTTTCAAGTCTGTACAGTAAATCAAAGATATGTTTGGTGGCTTTTTATTCTGAGCAATTAAATCTATATTTGCGTACTCGTAACTATTTAAGTTACTTTCACACCCAACTATTTTTTTTTTTTTTTTTTTGGTTGAATTTTCATGCCGGTATCGTAAATCAATTATATGCTTGGTGGCTTTTTAAGCTGAGCAATTAAATCTATATTTGCGTATTCGTAATTATTTAAGTTACTTTCACACCCAACTACTGCTAAAGTAGGGTTGTGGTGTCCTATTGGAAGCGTCATTGCCTGGCGTTCTACTGGACGGGAGATCAAGTCCCGCTCAAAATCGAGTTTCTTAAGTATGGGTGTGTTTGGGGGATACTGTAGGTCTGCCTGCTGAGTCATTATGTATGTATGGTGTGACGACAGAACACTCTCCTTTATATACAAAAACCCAATGCAACAGGAAATGTCCTGTTCAAACCGACACCGCATCGGTTAACAGTTAACGGTGAGAAAAGCATACATGTTATTTCAGGTTTTTTTTTAGTGCGAGGGGAGAGCGAAGATACAAGCATAATATATACACAAAATGAAATGTCGTTACTATATACGAACGTGTGACACACGGTTGGTACAATGGTCAGTCTCTATGGCATTGCCACTGTCCCTTGTCTCTGCCATTCATGAGCGACCTTTAAAAAAAGTAGAAATTTCACAAAAGCGCTGGCAGTGGTTTCAAGACCGCATGAAAATAATGATGATGATAGTAATATGAATTCTGTTAAACATCCGTGAACAAATCACAAAGAAAACACATGAAGTTAATATAGAATTTCTTTACAAATTGCCCGTGTTTACTCAGCCAGGCCAGTCGTTGCAATAGCGTATTCCATTAATTTTAGCATTTTTTTTATGAATTAGAAGGAAGTTTTACCTTTGTTACTCCGTTGCTGATTGATTTAACTGACGGGAAGGAGAAATTAGTCTGGTTTCACTTTTTGCTACTGATTCTTTGAAAACAGCAAATGATTTCGTCTTGATGCTACTCAACCCTGGGCTTCGAATACACACACACACACACACACACACACATATATATATATATATATATATATATATATATATATATATATATATATATATGTGTGTGTGTGTGTGTGTGTGTGTGTGTGTATTCGAAGCCCAGGGTTGAGTAGCATCAACACGGAATCATTTGCTGTTTTCAAAGAATCAGTAGCAAAAATGAGAAACCAGACTAATTTCCTCTTACACTCACACACACACACACACACACACACACACACACACACATATATATATATATATATATATATATATATATATATAATGATGAAAGTAAAAGTTGTATATGATCTTACGAGATTTTCTTTAGGATTAAATCTGCTGTTTTGTCCACCAAAACTGGCAAACAACAATCCGTCTAAAGGAAGAAATTCAATCCTTCCAAATCAGGTCCCTTTACAGTTTCGCTGAACCTGGAGATGCGATGATGTATGTGATAGAATAGGAGGAATCGCGATGGCAACATCTTTACCTCCGCCAACTAAGTTGGAATGAGGTTATGTTTGTGTATTTGTTTGTTTGTGTGCGTTTGTGTGTGTTTGTTTGTGAACAGCTTCGTTTCTGCGATTGTAATCGTAGAGTAATAAAACTTGCAGGAATTAACTGTTTTGTAAGAAGCTTATTAAATTGTGTTTGTTTGTTTGTGTGTTTATGTTCGTGTGTGTGTGTTTCTTTGTGAACAGCTTCATGGCCACAATTATAATCGTAGAGTAATGAAACTTGTAGGGATTAACGGTTATGTGAAAAGTTTATTAAATTTTGGAAGGTCAAGGTCACGGTCAAGCAGAATGTCCAAGTCACGTAATCAGCCGTAAGTTTAAACATAAACGTGTATATATATATATATATATATATATATATATATATATATATATATATATATATATATATTTATATTTATATATATATATATATATATATATATATATATATAGATATAGATATATATATAGACATATATATATATATATATATAGATATATATATAGATCGATAGATAGATAGATAGATAACCACATAAATATTGATATATATATATATATATATATATATATATATATATATATATATATATAAACATATAATTTATATGTAATGTGGGTGTATGTGTTAAGTTGACGAATGGTAATTTAATATTATGAATGTATACATAATCTGTGTGCATAATTACTTACAAATAAATTATCCATAATTCATAGCTAATTGTATCAAGTTTGAATCACGCAATATATTTCTCTTAAAGTTTACTTAGTGTTTATTTATAACTAGTGTTAATAAAGTATAGTTAAAGTCTTTCAAAAATATACCTTATACTCGCATCCCATAATCTTCGACCAGATAAGATTTAATTAAAGATTAGTTGATGGATTACATGTCCACCTTTTATCTCGCAGACTAAACCAAGATGATAATTTAATCGTTACATCACTCGACGCTTTGGACAGAGTCTCATTTCGGGGTTTGTAAGTTTGTAAATGGTAATGGCAGAGGAGATTAATGCGATAGATTTAAAAGGAAACTAGAGAGGCACAAAGTAGAGCGCAGACCTCCGCCATGGCAGCTTATTTTTCAACATTTTGCTCGATCTTGACGTTGACCTTTGACATTAACATTTATTAATTTGCTTTTCATTACTCATCGGTTAAAATTGTGATCAGGAAGGTGTTCACTTGCAAACACGCACGCAAACAAATACACAAACACACAAACACATTCATTACTCTACGATTAAAATTGTGACCAGGAAGGTGTTCACTTGCAAACACGCATGCAAACAAACACACACATACGCAAACAAACAAATACACAAACACACAAATAGGGGGTAAAATATAACCTCCTTCCAACTTCATTGGCGGAGGGAATTAGGGGCGAATGTAGATCGCCGGTACAGACGTAGTCTTTCTTATTACTTATCAAATAGATTTTATTTATCGGGAAGAGGTTTTATCTGGGTCAGAAATACGATACTACAACGCTAGTGCTAGTTTTTACGATTTGGGAAATATTATGATTTAGTGTTACCGTATTATTATTATTATTATTATTATTATTATTATTATTATTATTATTATTATTATTATTATTATTATTAAATGCTAAGCTACAACCCTAGTTGGGAGCAGGATGCTATAAGCCCAGGGGCTCCAACAGGGAAAATAGCCCAGTGAGGAAAGGAAACAAGGGAAAATAAAATATTTTAAGAATAGTAACAACATTAAAATAAATATTTCCTATATAAACAATAAAAACTTCAACAAAACAAGAGGAAGAGAAACTAGATAGAACAGTGTGCCCGAGTGTACCCTCAAGCAAGAGAACTCTAACACAAGACAGTGGAAGACCATGGTACAGAGGCTATGGCACTACCCAAGACTAGAGAACAATGGTTTGATTTTGGAGTGTCCTTCTCCTAGAACAGCTGCTTACCATACCTAAAGAGTCTCTACAGGGAGTGATGCCGCTTGATAAGCAAAGTACACAAGCTTGAGACTTATTGATTAGTTTTAGGGTACGCTAAGGATATGGCTGTTCAATGCTCCCCCCCCCCCGTGTCCCTCTGGGCTAGTACCAGGGTTTAAACTTAAGCATACTGCTATTACCTTAGATGCTGCTGCTTTTTAACTTACATTACCTTAAAACTTTTCAAATTTCCTTAAATTTGAAGCTAGTAAAACCAAAATTACCCTAAAAAATCATTATCTTTAAAAAATTACTTTGAAACCATGCAAATTACCTCAGACTAAGGTAATTATCTTAGAAGTTTAAACCATATACGTAAAGACACTGCGCTAAGGTTAGGTTAGGTGGGGATCATTAAATTATGTGTTTTCTTGTTTTTATTTCCCTTTTAGAATATAGTTTTTGTCATAGCTTGAATATTTACACCCGGTCTGTCCCCTTGGTATTAGCAAAACGTCCTGCCTTTTTGTTTTCCTCCTCCGTCTTTGAATAGATTTTATATTTTTTTCTTTCGGAATTTTATTTTCTCATGTTGATCGTATTTCTTCCATATTTATATGGCGTTTCGCTTGAGCTTCATCTCTCTTTCCTATTTTGTAACTGTCATTTTTCTTTCGTCACGCACTTTATATAGAGTAATTTAATATATTCTCTCTCTCTCTCTCTCTCTCTCTCTCTCTCTCTCTCTCTCTCTCTCTCTCTCTCTCTCTGAAGAATCCTAGTTTTCTCCTCCTTCGCTCGTCTTGAATTTATATGGTTGATGCGATGTTACTAAACTGGATAATACTAAAATCATTATCAACTCCTGCTACGCCTATTGACGCAAAGGGCCTCGGTTAGATTTCACCAGTCGTCTCTATCATGAGCTTTTAATTCAATACTAAACCACGCATTATCTCCCACTTCATGCTTCATAGTACACACCCATGTAGGCCTTGGTCTTCCAACCCTTCTAGTGTCATGTGGAGCCCAGCAGCACGTTAGATGAACTAATCTCTCTTGGGGAGTGCGAAGAGCACGCTCAAACCATCTCTATCTGCTCTTCACCATGATCTCATCCACATATGGCACTGAGTAATATTTCTTATATGTTACTTTTGTAATCCTGTCTTGCCATTTCACTCCCAATATTTTTCTGAGGGCTTTGTTCTCAAATCTACAAAATCCATTGTTATTTTATAGCACTTGAAAATTAGTTCGTCAAATGATTCGGTTATTTTTTCATGGATAGAATATTGCACTCGTCTCTCATACCAGTTCTTTTTCTTATAATCTAATATTTATTTTTTTAAATCTTAAAGAATTAAAGAACAACATATAGTTTTACGTTCTTATTCACAATAATTAGGGCGCGGTGAACTTGAACCATAACTGAACTCCAAAGCAATAACAAAAGGTCATGAGAGAGAGAGAGAGAGAGAGAGAGAGAGAGAGAGATTCGAATTTTAACCTTTATAGTGTAAAGAAGCATTTTTGCCCTATAATATTGAGAGAGAGAGAGAGAGAGAGAGAGAGAGAGAGAGAGAGATAGATTCGAATTTTAACCTTTATAGTGTAAAGAAGCATTTTTGCCCTATAATATTGAGAGAGAGAGAGAGAGAGAGAGAGAGAGAGAGAGAGAGAGATTCAAACTTTAACCCTTCTGGTGTAAAGAAGCATTTTTGCTCTATAACATTGTGAAAAAAACTATTTCAATAGATAGAGCATGATTACTTACAGTATATATTACCTGGGAAAGATCGTATTATATATTATTATTATTATTATTATTATTAGTATTATTATTATTATTATCTAAGCTACAACCCTGTTGGAAAAGCAAGAGGCTATAAGCCCAAGGGCTCCAACAAGGAAAAGTAGCCCAGTGAGGAAAGGAAACATGGAAAAATAAAATATTTTAAGAACAACAACACCACCAATATAAAAATTTCCTATATAAACCATAAAAACTTCAACAAAAGAGGAAGAGAAATAAGACAGAATAGTGTGCCTGAGTGTACCCTCAAGTAAGACAACTCTATTCTGAGAAGAAAGTTCGTGTGTCTATAGAAGGACCCTGGCAACAGGGCTTTTGGCTGTCTTAGAGTGACGTTTAGCTCGGAGGGAACAACACCTGATATGACTAGGTGGTTCGTGGTCCAGAGATGGGGGATCTAATGCCCCAGATATCAATGATTAAGGGGGGGGGGGGGATGTGCCCCCACCTCTCTTTCTTGCAACGTTTTTATATCGACTCGCATTATCGTCTTGTCTTTTTGTTGGATTGTTTTCCTCGGGTGACGTATTTATAGTCACGTTTTAAGGCGTTTTCTCAATTACATTGTGCCCTTTCAGCTAAATTCGTTCGTAAATGGGATGAAAATGTGCCGTTTCTTGCAATGAAACTTAATAAGGATTAGGATTTATTTATTTTCATTGATGTTGATATTTGAAATTGGAGATGTTTGTTTAATTTTACATTAATTTATGGTGATCTTAAGTATTTTTTAAATTGTACAATTAAGATTGTCTAATATGGATTGATTGATTGAATTTGAACTTTTTTGGCATCCTGATTTTAACTTTTGAATTCTATTTACCTACCATTTAGTTTTTGATTATGATGATATTTGATAACAAATATTATTATCATTTTTTATGTTGTCGTCAACGCTTTCCCCTTGGGTTACTTCGTTGAGCAAATGATAATTTATGAAACATTCTTCTTATTATGGGTCCTTGATAATTCATTACTATTTATTCAAGATTAGAATTACCTGTCCACAAATAAATGGAATATGTAGTGAAGACTAATTATGCCCCTTAACTCTTTCTTCAATAAAAACGCTTATTTAGCAACTTTTTATTTGGTTATGGACCCTTTCTGAATGGTGATACCTTAATGTGGTAAAATGGTTTGTCTATCACCATGATCAGCAAAGCTGTACCCGCCAGGGTACGCATACTAGGTTGGTTTGCTTTGATCAATCAGAGTAAATTCTCCCACCATCACCAATCCGCTGTGTACAGCGTGGTAATGACAACTTGCCAGACCCCAGACACGAATGAGGACACGTCTGAGCCCTTTGTCCTGCAGTGGACTAGAAACGATTGCATTTGCTGTTGTTGTTGTTGTTGTTGTTGTATATACAGTAGTTGTGGTATTGAAATATATTATGATACTAGTCCTTACATTTTAGCAAGCAAGCATACTTTTATTGAACTTGAAGGTGGTAGGAAATTGCTTTAAAGTCATGAAGGCAATATATAACGTACGAAAAAATGTCCTTGCTTTTGTTGTCAAGGGAACGGAGGAAGTTGGCTTAATTCACCGTAAATTCTCTAATGACCTGCAATTTGATATTTCAAGTTCCGGTAAGACTTGAACGCTTGAATTTTAGGTTGCTGATAATTCTTCAAGCTCACCTCAACGTTTGAGATGCGTCTGTCGTTCCAGGAATTATTTCACATATATTTTCCCAGTTGTAAGAGAGTAGCCATCATTTGACTCTCTCTCTCTCTCTCTCTCTCTCTCTCTCTCTCTCTCTCTCTCGTTCCAGGAATTATTTCACATATCGCCATCTCTTCCTAATTGTAACATTAACCAGCATTCGATCTCTCTCTCTCTCTCTCTCTCTCTCTCTCTCTCTCTCTCTCTCTCGTTCCAGGAATTATTTCACATATCACCATATCTTCCTAATTGTAACATTAACCAGCATTAGACTCTCTCTCTCTCTCTCTCTCTCTCTCTCTCTCTCTCTCTCTCTCTCTCTCTCTCTCTCTCTCTCTCTCTATTAATGATAGGTTAGTAAGCATGTCGTATTTATATTATAAATTCGTTTTAAATATTGCCAAGAAGGTACATAGGGACTTCAAAGATGCCTGTACTATCAAGTTATTAATACCTGATAGAATAGTTTCCTTGTCTTTTTCTAGGAAAAATACTTTGTAAGTTTGATTTTTAAAGATTTGCACTTAAAAACATCGCCATCTTCTCTTCCTTATCTGAATAGTTAGTGTAAGTATGCCACTGTCCTCAATTCTTATCACCAACTATTGACATATACTTACTTTGCTTGTTTGTTAACTTCAGCACATATGAGTCACTGAGAGTGAGATACCATTTTATGAGGGCAACTTTTTCTTGACATATTATTATTATTATTATTATTATTATTATTATTATTATTATTATTATTATTGCAGTCTACGGAGACTTGGTTTATTGTGTGGGGTTGCGTATTGCTCCTAGCTTCCTTAGTAGTCCATTACTTCCTCATAATATGTATTAAAGTAGCATGCCCTTTTGCACAAGTCTTGGGGCTATATCGGCTCCTACCATCTCGAGATTCCCTTTCAATGACTTAGGTGAGATTCCCTTTCAATGACTTAGGTATGGTCCCTAGTGCTACTATTATTATAGGCACCACTACTACCTGCATATACCATAGCTTTCTCAATTCAATTCGGAGGTCCTGGTACTTTTCTATTTTTTCTCTCACCTTAACTTCCACTCTTGAGTCCCACGATACTGCAACATCTATGAGTGATACTTTTCTCGTTGTCTTGTCAACCACAGTGATGTTTGGTCGATGTTCTTGTACCACCCTGTCCGTCCTAATACTTTAGGCCCAACAAAGTTTAGCCTTACTGTTTCCTACTACAGCTGTGGTTGATGTTCATACCATTTTTGATGCAGTATTTCATATTTTGTGCAGGGACTCCAATGGCTTTTCTTGTCGTTTCTTATATTGATGCTTGGCAAGTTATTATTATTATTATTATTATTATTATTATTATTATTATTATTATTATGAACAACAACAACCAAGCTACAACCCTGCCTTTAAAGCTGAATGCTACAAGCCCAAGGGGTCCAACAAGGAAAATAGTTCAGTGAGGAAAGGAAATAAGAGAATAACATGTAAACTATATATGAGTAATGAATAAAAGAAATGAAATATTTCAAGATCAGTAACAATGTAAAAATAGATCACTCATATATAAACTATAAAACTAGACTTACGTGAACCTGTTCAACAGAAAAGCCTGCACAAGAAGTTTGAACTTCTGAAGTGCCGCTGATTCAACTGCCTGATTGGGAAGATCATTCCAGAATCTGGTCACAGACGGAATAAAACTATACTATGTAGTATTGGGCTATATGATAGAGAAGGCACGACTCACAAATACTATAACTGCATACTTAGTACTACTTACAAGAAGGATGGTACTGTCTGATATGATCTGAATTGTAAAGAATCTTATGTAACATGCAGAAAGAACTGAGTGACGTTGCCAGAGATTAATATCCAGGTCATGAATAAGAAATCCAAGAGACCGTAAGTTTCTATTTTACAAATTGAGATGAGAGTCAGCAGGTGAGGACCAAACAGGAGAAAAATACTCGAAACAAAGCAGAATGAAAGAATTAAAACATTTCAAACGTATGGATTATGAGCTGAAAAGCTTGAAGAGACTTCTCAATAAGCCTTTTTTTGTGCATTTGAAGAAGAAACAAACAATGTGTTTCGTTAATGTAAATTGGCAATCTAGAATCACACCTAAAATTTCAAATGATATATAATTATTATATATATATATATATATATAGTATATGTATATATATATATGTGTCTATATATATGTACTGTATATACATGTATATATATGTATGTGTATATATATATATGTGTGTGTATGCATATATATACTTATATATATATATATATATATACATACATACATGCATCCATACATTATATATATATATATATATATATATGTATATGCGTATACATACATACACACACACACACACACATATATATATATATATATATATATATTTATATTTATTTACGCACACATATATTCACGGAGGCATTGTCAATGCAAAGATCTGGGTGTTGAGGAGCCACTGTCCTCGACCTACTTACAGTCACACTTTGGAATTTGTGTTGGTTCAACTTCATGTCCTAAAATTTGCACCATGCACATAATTTAGCTAAATCTCTATTATGGGATTCTACAACTGTAGGTCTACATTCTAGCGATGGAAATAATGCAAAGAGAGTAGCATCATCTGCACGTGTAACGAGCTTATTTACTAGACGATATCACATATGCCGAGAACGCTACCCAGAGGAATACCATATATTACTTTTCTATAGTCACTAAGGTTTCCATAACCAACTAATCTTAGAAATGAATTACTTGCAAATAATTGTAAATTATAGCTTAACCTATTTTTGGTAATGGAAAAATAATCTTTGACAAACTTTTTATTGCCAAATTGTTCATTAAAAATAGTTTCGTGTTTTATTGTAACTTTCTTTTGGAAACCCACAATAAGCATAATTTGATGCCATTTGTCCAAGACTCAAAAATAATTTAGTCCTATTTTCGGGATCACAATCCCTCATTCAGTCTCACTTGTAAAATAACAGTTTCAGTTGGTGCTTACTCAACAAAAGATTTTGAGCTTTAGGCCTACCCAACAATTTAAACTGTCTGGTGTGTAGTATGTGACGCTTAGAATATTTAGATAAATAAAAATGGATAAAGAAGATAGACTATAACTTTTCATTCCATTATATAATCGTATTACTGCTAAAAGAAAATGTGTTGACAGCACTGAACTTACTGTTTGTCCTCAGGATGAACTGGCTTATCTTGATTTACTATCTGCTTGATAAAACTCTCTCTCTCTCTCTCTCTCTCTCTCTCTCTCTCACTGGTTAGAAATAATAGTGGTTTGGAATTTATCTTAATAATTATTACTGAAACTTTGAGAGATTTAGAAATTGATTTATCATTTTAAACACAATTTTCCTAGTAAATCTATTGTTTGGGTTGAAATATAGGAAAAAGGAAAATGAAGTTTGTTCGCTCAAACCATACTGATTACCGTCAAATTTCCTCAACACCCATATTATTAAAAAAAAAAAAAAAAAAAAATGAACGTCTTTTGGCAAAGCATTTAAATAGGTATGCTGGGAATAATGTCCCCTAGTTTGCAATTTTGATTTTGCAAAGGCATTGGGACAGGTGATACCCGTCTTATAATTTCCAATGCTGTACAGAATTCCTTTGATTATGATCAGGAAGTTAGTGGGGTTGGCCTTGATTTCACTGCTGCCTTTGACCGCATTAATCATGAGGCCCTTGTTTTCAAACATGAACAGATGGGAGTAGATGGGTCTTTTCTTAGAATCATTATTGAATTTCTAAGTATTAGATTGTAAACAACAGTTGTTAATGGTCACCATAGTAACTATAGGAATGGAATAGCTGGTGTTCCTTGAGATAGTGTTCTGGGCCCATTTTTTCATACTATATACACATATGTGGTTTTTGCCTAAAAAACAAGATCGTTGCAAATGCAGATAATACTGCGCTCTTTGCATGAGTTTCTTCTTCTGAAGCAGACCTATCGTTACTGATCCAGATCTTGGTATTGACAAAGTCTCTAACTTTATACACCTCATGTAAATTTATAGGTATGATTATTGATTGTAGATTTACTTTAAGAAAAACACATTCTGCCTGTTTCTTTTTGAGTTGCACAAAAAATAGCTTATTGAAAAGGTTTTTTAAGATTTTAATTGAGAAAGATTTTCAGTGGTTAATCTATCCTGATGAAATTTTTTAATAATTCCATTCTACCTCGTTTTAAGTATTGTTCTTCAGTCTGGTCTTCAGTTACTGTGACTTCTTGGATAAAAAGTTTCTCTTTCAAATGTGATTTTACCAGTCAGTGAAATTTCTCACATACCGTGCTGTCAATCTTCACCGAATAAATATTTAAAGTTTCTCTGAACAAATTCTAAAGATTCGTTGAAACTTTTGCCGAAACCTTATTTTGAATTATAGCATTTTGTTTGGTAGACTTGGAGATAAGAACTGGTGCTTAGCTCAAAACATTGGAAAACTTGAGAGAAGAATTTTTCGGGGTGTGATCAAAAGATGGCAGCACTCTATTATGAAAGTCGGGTTTTATTAATGGTATGTTATGAATAATTCCTGCATTAAATTTTGGAGAACGGCAAATTAGAGTTTTGCAAAAGGTCTCAAAATATGTATATGATACAAAAAGGCCAAGTAACCTAAGGGAGTAAATTATCGGTTCCAAAATTGGACATGGGTGAGGTGAAATCATTAATTTTTCGGTTTCGCTTTACACTTATTACCATTAATTTTCTTATTTTTAAAATTATTCTTTTTATGAATGCCGGATTGCATTTTTAAGTGATTTTTGAAACACTGACCTTTTAATAAAGAAAATTATATCTACCTTTGGGAAGGAATAATTGTTAGTTATAAAATTGTTATTTGTAGGTTATCTATTCATTTCAAATTTACAGTCCGACCGCATAACTGACATTTTAATTGTAACATCCAAAAATTAGATAATCGCATTACGTTATTTTGAATATTAAAGATATACTGTAAATGTAACTAGATGTGAGAGCTCTTGAAATTAGGTCCGTTTCAACAGGAACTTCCGGTACAGAAAATCCACTCTTTAGGGTTATTATTATTATTATTATTATTATTATTATTATTATTATTATTATTATTATTATTCGCTAAGCTACTACCCTAGTTGCCAAAGCAGGGTGCTATATGCTCAGGGGCTCCAGTAGAAAAAATAGACCAGTGATCAAAGGAAACAAGGAACTAAATAAATTATAAGATAAGTAATGAACAACTAAAATAAAGTATTTTAAGAATAGTAATAGCATTAGAATAGATCTTTCATATATAAACTAAAAACTTATAAATAGAGGAAGAGAAATAAGATGGAATAGTCTACCCACGTGTACCCTCAAGCAAGAGAACTCTCTCCAAAGACAGTGTAAGACCATGGTACAGAATCTATGGCACTACCCAAGACTAGAGAGCAATGTTTTGATTTTGGCGTGTCCCTCTCCTAGAAGAGCTGCTTACCATAGTTAAAGAGACTTTTCTACCCTTGCAAGAGGAAAGTAGCCACTGAACAATTACGTTATCAGTTTACCTCTTGAGCGAAGAATGGTTTGGTAATCTCAGTGTTGTCAGGCGTATGAGGACAGAGGAGAATGTGTAAAGAACAGTCCAGATAATTTGGTAATAGGTTGGCTAGGGCATCAGCCACCCTTTGAGATACTACTGCTAGAGAGTTATTAGGTCCTTTGACTGGCCAGACAGTACTACATTCGATCCCTCTCTCTGGTTACGGCTCATTTTGTCTTTGCCTAAACATACACGAATAGTCAGACCTATTCTTTCTACAGTCTCCTCTGTCTACATACACCTGACAACACTGAGATTGCCAAGCAATTCTTCTTTGCTCAAGGGGTTAACTACTGCAGTGTAATTGTTCAGTGGCTACTTTCCTCTTGGTAAGGGTAGAAGAGGCTCGAGCTATGGTAAGCAGCTCTTTTAAAAGGAGACTGACTCCAAAATCAAACCATGGTTCTCTAGTCTTGGGTAGTGCCATAGCCTCTGTGCCATGGCCTTCCACTGTCTTGGATGAGAGTTCTCTTGCTTGAGGGTAAACTCGGGCATGCTGTTCTATCCTATTTCTCTCTCCCCAGTTTTTTTCATATGAAAGATCTAATTTAATGTTGTTACTGTTCTTAGTCAATTTAAACATCGCACAGTCAGCAAATCATGTCGACACGAGAATAGTTGGGGATTGTTTCAAGTTATTTGCGCCATAGCTGCACCTCCATTGGGAATTGTAGAGCTTTCAAATATGCAGGCCCATGATCGTATGACAAGCCCTCACTCGAGATCAGAAAAACTGATGATAGAAGTAGAAGTTAATTTTTTTTTTTTTTTTTTTTTTTTTTTTTTTTTTTTTATAAATCAAAGTGCTACAATACTGTGGATTTAAGATTGTATGACAAGCTCTCACTCGAGATCAGTAAAACTGATGATATAAAGACTGTAGTAAAAGTAAATTTTTTTTTTTTGTATCAAATTAACTCCGATTACGCTATATGATGCTCTAAGTACTGAAGAATTTATACGAAAAACATATTTTAGATCCTACAGTTCTTATAGTTAAAGTAAAGTATACTTGATTATGGTACTGTTTTTCGCTCTTAAGATTACAAAAATTAATTTTGTCAGATATTTCTTACCAAGTTTAGGTGGTGTTATTAGAAGTTTTTTTTTTTTCATTATCAACTTCCCATTGTTATCCATCTTCACAGCTTAAAAAAAACTTCTTGTCACAAAACCTTATTTTCATAGAATTTTAATTATTGGTTATTATATCATCCTGCGAAGTGGCAAGGAGGGTGTTTTTACCGGTGTCTGTGCGTTTTTTTTTTTGCTAGCAAGATACTTAAGAACACTCATTATCGTTATGGATACCAGTTTTTATTATTATTATTATTATTATTATTATTATTATCAACCTTGCTGTTTAAAGGTTTAAAAGCAGATCATGAATGGCAGAGGCAAAAGACAGTTACATTGCCCTATTAAATAGGACAATGTCTTAGAGACTGACCATATATACATACTGTATGATCGGCGCCCAAGCCCCCTCTTCATTCAAGCTAGGACCAAGGAAGGCCAGGCAATGGCTGCTGATGACTCATCAGATAGACATATAGGTTCCCCCAAACCCCCCATCCTTAGCTCACAAGGATAGTGAGGTTGCAACACCCAAAGAAACGAACGAGTTTGAGCGGGACTCGAACCCAAGTCTGGCTATCACCAGTCAGGGACGTTACCACATCATCGTCATCGCTATTTCCATTCCTGTTGCGATGGTCATTGTTGATTACGTAAGAGCAACAAAAATTATCCAATTTTTTTTTTTTTTTTTTTTTTTAAGTTCGTCATCTGTCTTCTTTGTGTTCCTTAAGGTCAGTTACGCACTGACTCCGTCATAAACTCATCAACTCATCATCCAGTCAATGCGCTTTGAAATGAGACTGTAATTACATTCGGGACCTTTCGCGAAGAGTTCTTATTTAATCTGAAAGGTTGGATTGAAAAGGTTCACTTGTCATTAGACATTAATGAGGTAAATACGTGTTTTGCGCTCAATGACATTGCCTATTTGGTTTTCCTTCTCTTTTTCACGTTACGCAAGAATTACTTCTTGGAAATTAGTCTGAAAAAATATTTTGGGTTCAATGTCCTTATTGTTATTTTTTCTAAACTATTCCTGCTTGTGAAAGAACGATTTACAGGATTTTAGGTGATTTTATTTTAAACTGATTTCTCTTTCGTATATTTAACTGATGTTGTCTTTTATGATCGTATTACTGAACATCCACCCGTTGAGATACTATCGCTAGAGGTATTGGGTTCTTTTACTGGATAGATAGTACTACATGTTTTTTCTAAACTATTCCTGCCTGTGAAAGAATGATTTACAGGATTTTAGGTGATTTTATTTTAAACTGATTTCTCTTTCGTATATTTAACTGATGTTGCCTTCTATAATAGTATTACTGAACAGCCACCCGTTGAGATACTAACCCTAGAGGTATTGGGTCCTTTGACTGGCTAGATAGTACTACATTGGACCACTCTCTAGTTACTGCTCATTTTTCCTTTGCCTACACATACACTAAATAATGTGTCCTATACTTTACACATTCTCCTTTTTCCCCCATACACCTGATAACACTAAGGCTAGCTAGCTAAACAATTCTTCACTCAAGGGGTTAACCAATACACTGTAGAAAAGACTCTTTAGATATAATAAACAGCTCTTCTAGGGACACAGCAAATTCAAGCCATTATTCTTGGTAGTGCCATAGCCTCTGTTCAGGGTTGTGGTGGCTGGGTGGTAGCGTCCTTGCTTGGTGAATGCCAGACTAAGGTTCGAGTCTCACTCGAGCTCGTTAGTTCCTTTGGTCGTTGCAACCTTCTCATCCTTGCCTGGCCCTCCTTGGTCCTAGCTTGGGTGGAGAAGGTGCTTGGGTGCTGATCATATGTAACATGGTCAGTCTCTAGGGCTTTGTCCTGCTTGATAGGGCAATGTCACTGTCCCTTGCTTTTGCCATTCATGAGCGACCTTTAAATCTTTAAACCTGGGTTTTCCACCGTCTAGGGTTAGAGTTCACTTTCTATCTGTGTTCTCTTCCTCTTGTTTTTCTAAGTGGTGTGTTTATCAGGCTTAATAGAAGGGCCATGAATGCCTGGTGTTTGTCAAGAGATTAACTATATATTTATTTATCTTCCTCTCGGATATTTATTTTCAACACCATCGTTACTGTTCTCCCCTCAATTGAAATAACTATCATGTAGGGTAGCCTTGCATGGTGTGTCGGCCAATTTTATCCAACACTTGAGTTTTAGTGACTGATTTGAATGTATGGTATAACTTACATATTACCAAAGTTTTTGAATGTGTTGGAAAAATGTCTAAATAGGTATGCTGTTCCTTAGTTTGCAATATGGCTTTCGCAGAGGCCTTGGAACATGTGATATCGTACAATACCCAAGGATGTGTAAAAATACCTTGATGGTGGTCAGTAAGTTGGTATGGTTGGCCTATATTTTAGTGCTGCCTTTTAACCATATTAATTATAAGGCCCTTGGTTTCAAACTCAGACAGTTGGAAGTAGGTGGATCTTTTCGTAGCATCAATATTTCATTTTTAAGTAATAGATTGCAGAGTTGTTGCTGATGGTCACCATAGAGAGTATAGGAATGTGATAGTTGGTGTTCCTCAGGGTAATATTCTTGGCCTATTACTTTTCATACTATATTTATATGATGTGGTTTGACCTAGAAAACAAGGTTGTTGCATCTGCAGATGATACTATCCTTTCCTCAGTTCCATCTCCAGAATGTAGAGCTGGGATTGCTGAATCCCTTAATAGAGATCTAGCTTAAATTAGTGTATGGCCCAAAGTATGGGGCATGAAGTTGAACTAAGAATACTCAAAGTATGATTGTAAGCAAGTCGAGGACAGTGGCTCCTCAATATCCAGATCTCTATATTGACAATGTTTCTTTAGCTCTATGAGACTCCTTTAAAATTTTATGTGTGATTCTTGATTGTTAATTTAATTTTGAGAAACACATTTGGTCTGTTTCATCAATTGGACACACACAAGATGGCTTATTCAAAAAGTCTCTCAAGATTTTCAGTGATCAATCTATTCTGAAGTGTTTTAATTCTTTCATGTTGTCTAGTTTTGAGAATTGTTCTGCCGGGTCTTCAGCTGCTGAATCTCTCATCTTAATTTATTGGACAAAAACTTGTAGATTAATAAATTTTTATTCCTGATCTAGATATTAATCTCTAGCACCATCATTTAGGCAGTTCTTTATGCATGTTGCATAAGATTTTTCATAATTCGGACCATCCTTTGCATTCGGATCTTCACAGACTGTACCATCCTGTACATACGAGTATTACTAGGTATGCGATTAAATGTAACATTCATGCCTTCTCCATCATGAGGCTCAATACTGCACAGTATTTTAGAAGTTTTATTCCAGCTGTGACCAGATTGTGGGATGATCCTAATCTGGCAGTAGAATCGGTGGAACTTCAGAAGCTTTATTTTGCAGCAAATACTTTTAGGTTGAACAGGCTTAACACAAGTCTCTCTTCATAGTTTATATATGGCAGAAATATTCTAACATTGTTGCTATCTCAAGATAATTTGTATTCATTATTGGTTGCATCTTATGTAGTTTGTTTCCTTATTTCCTCTTCTTAATAGGCTATATTCCTTCTTGGAGCCCTTGGGCTTGTAGGTACCTGCTTTTCCCTCTTGGTTTGTGGATCAGCTACTAATCTCCCCAATATAATAGAGAAAGCATCTGGGTATACTATATATATATATATATATATATATTAGACGTGTAACCAACTGGTCTCTCCCCATCCCTCCAGTAGGGGAAGAGAAAGTAGTCATACCCTTGGGAGGGGAGACCATAAGAGTTACACTCGGAACCCATAAATGGTGTGTTGTAAATAGGAAAGGTTGAGGTAGTGGGAAGGGTAGAATCTATGTGTGTTTGTGTGTGTGTGTGCAAATCTACCAAAATATTCCGCCGTAATTTTTGACGGATCGCGTACATTAGTAATAATATTCCGTGAAGATTTTGTCAAAAAAAAAAAATGAAAATAAATTTTGTCTCGCTTTACACCCTAGTTTTGCGATGTTGATATATATATTTTGAAATCTTGTTGGTTATGTTCTTCGCTTCTACGATTCATATAATATATTAAATAATTTTAGGTCCTTTCTATAAATATTTTTCCTGAAAATAAGTGCATTGTTTATCAAAATCTTGTGGTTTGGAAAACGTTAGTTACCCATCTAGTATCAAAACTTCCTGAAGAAGAAAACTGATGGCTATGTTATTCATCAAAGAAAACGGATATAATACGATGTATAACTTAAGATAATTGGTTTGAATACTCGCATTACCTGTGATTGCCGGTATTATTATATTTAAGGACTTGTAAAACTTTCCTAATACAAAAACTGTTTTTTTTTTTTTTTTTTTTTTAAATTACCATTATTTCCGTAGTATTACTTTATGTAAATCACATTCATGACCGTTGTAATAAAGAGAAAACGAGATTCATTACAATGTCTGGTGTGCAACATGAAATACATATCGATGTGTTTTTTCAGAGGTTCCAATTAAACAATTTCGGTTGATAAGCCTGTTGGTTTAATAAGAGCCTCAGGGCCACTTTAACAATTCTGTAACTACTAGGCCTATCTCACTTATAGGCTGTCTTGGACATGTGCTCTTATTGGTATCAAGTTTATAGAAAAATTACATGCTCATTTCTCTTGATGGTTGGCTTTATGTATTCTATTTTAATAGAAATTTTAAATATAGGAATTTCCGAGCCTTGAAATTTATTATTTCTTAACACATCTGAATCTGTTCAGATTTATTTCTTAGCACAAACATTTTGGAAATATTGAAACAATGACACCTTTTATCAGTAAAAGAGAATTTAGAGGTGTTTTCTTATGTTGCTTGCCATGTTTATAAATATTACAACAGAAATGTATTTTTGATTAAGATTTTATTATTAAAAAATATTAATGATCATAGAAAATCATGCAAATGTTTGAGTTTATTTTTTTTTTGGGGTGGGGGGGGGGGTTCAGACAAGCGTCATTGTAAAGTCAATATTACCGTATTTCAAATAGTCGCAGTCTCTCTCTCTCTCTCTCTCTCTCTCTCTCTCTCTCTCTCTCTCTCTCATAAAGTAGTGTAAAAAAGAGGTAGGGATGAGACACTTTCAAGTTATTATTCATGAGGTCACTTTCATGTAGCAACACTGGCAGTTGGTTTTATATTTCACGTGTGATGTTTCGGATTTTTATAGGTTTCTAGTTAAATTTTTACAGCATTCTCTTTGTTGCTGGTTGTTCAGTTCTCGACTCACAGAAAAAAATGAAGTGAATGAATGGTAGTTATCTGGCATCATAACATCACTGGTCATTGATGCTGATTAGAGTCTGCTTACTTCTTCTTTTTTGTCTACATCTTTTCTTCTTTGTCTACTTCTTTTCCCACTTCTATGTGGGGTCGATGTTTCTGATCAGCTTTCTCCATCTACCTCTCTTTCTTGTCTTCATCTTCCTTACCCCTAGACAAAGAAGAAGAAGTAAGCAGACTCTAATCAGCATCAATGACGAGTGATGTTATGATGCCAGATAACTACCAATCATCCACTTCATTGATGCTGATTAGAGTCAGCTTACTTCTTCTTTGTCTACATCTTTTCTTCTTTGTCTACTTCTTTTCCCACTTCTATGTGGGGTCGATGTTTCTGGTCAGCTTTCTCCATCTACCTCTTATTCTTGTCCTCATCTTCCTTCCCCCTAGACAAAGAAGAAGAAGAAGAAGAAGAAGAAGAAGAAGAAGAAGAAGAAGTAAGCTCTGACTAATCAGCATCAATGACCTGTGATGTTATGATGCCAGATAACTACCATTCATCCACTTCATTGATGCTGATTAGAGTCTGCTTACTAAACAATTTATAACTTAAGATAAAAGAAAAACAAAAGAAAGATAATGTGGTTACAGTACACGAACCACTCACATCAAAACAAAATATTTATTAGTTCACATCTTTCTTTCTTGTCTCATAACTTAGAAGTTGAATACATTTGTAAGTGGGAAAATACTTTATTGCGTTCAATAGTTAATTTATGAGTCAATTTTCCCCGACTGTACTCTATTCAAAGGAAAGAAAACGAATTCTTTTTTTGATATAGGCCAAGTGTTTACTACTTAATTGAAATATTTAATTTTCCAAGGATATAGATAAAATCCATATATTTTATATATTATTTGTTTAAGTTGCTTACTACAACAACAACAACAACAACACGAATAACGTCTTTAAGTTGATATTTTATATCAAATTGGAATACTGGGATCCTTACCTAAATACTTCCATTGATATAACTAAGTCATTAAGCATGACCTACCTCTAACTACATTGACATCCAATGTTACCAAATCGATCTACTTCTATGGCATTAATTTTGAGTAGGATTGACCTTAGTAAACATGTTCCCTTTCTGAGTGGGGATACATTAAAGCAGTGGAAGGGTTTGTGTAGGGCTAGCAAAGCTGTACTAGTCAGGGCCATCCATATTAGGTTGGTTTGTTGTGAGCGATCAGATGAAAACCTCCTTTCCTCGCTGAGCTATTTTCCCTGTTGGAGCCCCTGGGCTTATAGCATCCCGCTTTTCCAACTAGGGTTGTAGCTTAGCAAGTAATAATAATAATAATAATCCGCACTGGCCAGCGTGGTGATAAGAACTTGCCAAACCATAGGCATGAATTGACATGTCTGAGGCCTTTGTCCTGCAATGGACTAGAAAGGGCTGAACTTGCTGTTGCTGTTGTCGTGAACATTTCTTGAATTTATTGTAAACATGCTAGGTTTGGGTGACCTCATTGGACGCATTATCAATACAATTAATTATTGCGTTCCTTTAGCAGATAACGATTAATTATTGCGTGCCTTTAGCAGATAACGATTAACTATTGCGTGCCTTTAGCAGGTAACGATTAACTAATGCGTGCCTTTAGCAGATAACGATTAATTATTTCGTGCCTTTAGCAGATAACGATTAACTATTGCGTGCCTTTAGCAGGTAACGATTAATTATTGCGTGCCTTTAGCAGATAACGATTAGCAATTGCGTTCCTTTAGCAGGTAACGATTAATTATTTCGTGCCTTTAGCAGATAACGATTAATTATTTCGTGCCTTTAGCAGATAACGATTAACTATTGCGTGCCTTTAGCAGGTAACGATTAATTATTGCGTGCCTTTAGCAGATAACGATTAATTATTTCGTGCCTTTAGCAGATAACGATTAACTATTGCGTGCCTTTAGCAGGTAACGATTAATTATTGCGTGCCTTTAGCAGATAACGATTAATTATTTCGTGCCTTTAGCAGATAACGATTAACTATTGCGTGCCTTTAGCAGGTAACGATTAATTATTGCGTGCCTTTAGCAGATAACGATTAATTATTTCGTGCCTTTAGCAGATAACGATTAACTATTGCGTGCCTTTAGCAGGTAACGATTAATTATTTCGTGCCTTTAGCAGATAACGATTAATTATTTCGTGCCTTTAGCAGATAACGATTAACTATTGCGTGCCTTTAGCAGGTAACGATTAATTATTGCGTGCCTTTAGCAGATAACGATTAGCAATTGCGTTCCTTTAGCAGGTAACGAATAATTATTGCGTGCTTTTAGAAAATAACGATTAATTATTCCGGGCCTTTAGCAGATAATGATTAACAATTGCGTTCCTTTAGCAGATAACGATTAATTATTGCATGCCTTTAGGAGATAATGATTAATTATTGCGTGCCTTTAGGAGATAATGATTAATTATTGCATGCCTTTAGGAGATAATGATTAATTATTGCATGCCTTTAGGAGATAATGATTAATTATTGCGTGCCTTTAGCAGATATTTAGAACATCGGTCGTTGAAAGGTTTCCAATCTTAGGTCTCAAATTGCCATTTTACTATCCTTCGGCTAAATTCCTTTCTGTAATATTTTTACATTTTCTTTTTCAAAGAAATAACTTTTTGGAGGAGGTGACATAGGTATGCAATGGTCTGAAAACAACTATTGTGCCGTTGATAAGTTTAAAATTTACTTTTTTTACCATGTAACAGAAAAATGTGGATTTATCTGCTGTATTTCATTTACCATTTATGGTATGTAATGCAGAAATACATTCGAATCATCGTTTTCTTTCGGCATTTGATAGGAAATTGTAAACACAAATGTTGTGGAGGATACAATTTTGATTTAAGAAATATTTTTATTATATTTTGTCAAATCTCAGAGAGAGAGAGAGAGAGAGAGAGAGAGAGAGAGAGAGAGAGAGAATGCTGGAATAATTAAAGGATGCTTACATTTTTCATCTACTTCTCTTATGTTATTCAGGAAGATATTGCTTATCAATGTGATCTGTTTTTTAGCTTTTTTGTATTCTTAATAATTTGTAACTTTTATTGTCTTCTTACAATGTATGGATTATTTAGAAGAAATAAAAATTCAAATGGCAGTCTTTAGTGGCCAACTTAATTTATTGCTTTTGGTAATAACACTCAACCCGCTGGTTGTTCAATCAGGGAAAGTAAACAACTTTGGGTCTAGTCAGAACTTGTTGGATGAATATCAATGGGACAAGGCAAGTGGGCCTCGCAACCTCACCCCGTAAATAGTTGCTGAAAATCAGAGGGACATAATACTCTTACGCTGCCCTCAACGAGAAAGGTATTGATGCCGGTTACAGAAAAAATATTGTTGTTGTTGTTGTTGTTGTTGTTCTTCTTCTTCTTCTTCTTCTTCTTCTTCTTCTTCTTCTTCGAGAGAGAGAGAGAGAGAGAGAGAGAGAGAGAGAGAGAGAAAGAGAGAGAGAGAGAGAGAATGATGGATTGATTGATTTAAAGTTTTCAGGCATGCTGACGGAGAGAGAGAGAGAGAGAGAGAGAGAGAGAGAGAAAGAGAGAGAGAGAGAATGATGGATTGATTGATTTAAAGTTTTCAGGCATGCTGACGAGAGAGAGAGAGAGAGAGAGAGAGAGAGAGAGAGAGAGTGTGTGATTGATTGATTTAAAGTTTTCAGGCATGCTGACGGAGAGAGAGAGAGAGAGAGAGAGAGAGAGAGAGAGAGACTACTCGTCCGAAAAAAAAAAGGTCAAAGAGATCTGGGTGACCCACTCAAGACAGGTCAAGGGGTGATTCATTGCGTTCAGGAGCCCCGAGAGAAATTTCCTAATCTCCTAAATAAAGAGATGTTCCTTTAGCTGTTGCAAATCAGATTACGTCTCTCATTGTCTTAGGAAAGAGTGTATGGTTAGGCACTTCTTTTCAGTTTGGTTTAGGACTTTAGTGCCATTAGAGCCCTTTCGACCTCTCTCTCTCTCTCTCTCTCTCTCTCTCTCTCTCTCTCTCATTTTGACGCCCACGTAATTTTTTCCTCACGTATAACGCCTTTTTCATCATTAAGCAGAGAGATGCATTAGCAACTCTCTGGTGGATATACGAGGTGCCTCACACTGAGGGACCTGGGGGAACCCAAACAAAAAATAAGACAATAAGGCTCTCTCCCTCTCTCTCTCTCTCTCTCTCTCTCTCTCTCTCTCTCTCTCTCTCTCTCATTTTGACGCCCACGTATTTTTTCCTCACGTATAACGCCTTTTTCATCATTAGGCACTTCTTTTCAGTTTGGTTTAGGACTTTAGTGCCATTAGAGCCCTTTTGACCCCCCCCCCTCTCTCTCTCTCTCTCTCTCTCTCTCTCTCTCTCTCTCTCTCTCTCATCTTGACGCCCACGTAATTATTTCCTCACGTATAACGCCTTTTTTATCATTTGGGGTAATTTTTTTCCTCACGTATTACGCTTTGTATAATTTGGTGAATACCGAGTTCATTTTCTTCATCTTTTAACTATTCAATCGTTTTTAAGCTGGCGTGAAAAGACTTTGCATGTTATAAAATATATCTTTGAATCTGTGGAACAAGTAATCGACGTGATTATAAAAACGAAATTTAATCATTTTTTAATACTTGGTGACATACAGCCTCAGGACAGATTGCAAAGGGAATTTTGTCCGTAACTCCCCGGGGGAAAATGTTATTTTTGGGCTTTCCCCCCACACATTTCCCCCTAGATCCCTTACATAAGATATTGTTCACAGATTAGGCTACTCAGGCAACTGAATAAAAGGAAAAATTATGTGCTGATTTATGAGCAATTCACTAGTTTAGTTAACCCTAATTGCATTGTTAAGTGCCTCTCGCCTTTGATGGGAAAAAGGTTAATGATTTAGACAAAGAAATGTTAATGAGAACTAGTGAAATCTTGCTGTTTGCGTCCTTGTCGATTGTGTAAGTAAGGTATAACGTTGATTACACATGTGTGAACGATAATTTGACTTTCATGAATAATCTTTCTGGAAATAAAGTGTCTCTCTCTCTCTCTCTCTCCCCCTCTCTCTCTCTCTCTCTCTCTCTCTCTCTCTCTCGATTGTTGAAAATATAAAAATGATTGGTGTGAGAGAGAGAGAGAGAGCCTTACCTTATTGCCTAAAATAAGGCAGTAAGGCAAGGCTCTCTCTCTCTCTCTCTCTCTCTCTCTCTCTCTCTCTCTCTCTCTCTCTCTCATTTAATATTTTTAACAATAAAAAATGGCACTATGCAATGTGGCCTTGCTTTCTTTTGTGGATTCCTTCAGTGGAATGGGATGATTGCTTAAGAGGAAGCCATTAATCCAGAATGCTTTCTAATTGGTTCATAAATTATTCATTTGTCCAGACATATCTCCATTAGACGTGGCTGTGTATTGTCTATCATTTAATATGATTATTAGTACAATGGAGTTTCTGTGTGTATGTTTGTTCGCAGACAAATTACGTAAACTTTTCGTATGATTCCAAGTGACCTTGTGGTTTATAAGATTATGATAAATTATGTTGTGTTATTTTCGTTTAAGCTGTTTTATAAATTTACTGGAAAGATATCCAGACACTTCATTATATTTGAGGTCAGTCGGTTTAGTTAATATAAGCAAACATGCATTTCGATTTCGAAATAAATTTTTTGCTCATATGATACATTTGTTATATACTCTTATTCCAAATCTCACATTATCATTTGTGTGTTAGTGTCTATTCGGTTCTAATAAAAAAAAAATGAACGTATTTCTACCTAGGGGCTTAAACTTTAATTTTTATATATTTTTAAAAAAGGAAAATTTGACCATCTCCGGAAGGGCACTGAGAAATAAGTGGGCCATTCTCAGACTGAAAATATTTCAAAAGATATTATTGAAGGAAATAAAAAAAAAACTCTTATAATGCATAAAAACACTTACCTCTGAGGAAACCACAACGTGACAGCGTGGTTGTGTAATTCAGGTATTGCAGAATCTTGGGAAATGATATTGGCAGAACAACTTATTTGTGCATTCATATGTTGTTTGTGGTTCTTCATACGTAGTAGAGAATAGTTTTTCCTTGTCTTGTTTGTGCTGGTTGGCATGTGACTCAACTGTTTTTTATGTAACTGCTTTGATGGAAGTACAACATGTTTTTGTTTAATTGTTTAGATGTACACATTTATTTGAGGTGTACACGAACAATTTCATAACTACGTCACTGTATTTACACGTTCTTGGTTTTTCTACATGACGTCCAATTGTACACATTTATTGAGACAGGGTGTACACGGGCGATTTCATAACTACGTTTCTTTAGTTAGCCTACACATGCTTGAATTTTCTATATGACGTCCAAATGTACACATTTACATGGGTGATTTCATAACCACGTTACTGTATTTGTACATTCGTGAATTTATCAGATGATGATGTTCAGCGGAATGGAACATCATTAATAAAATATTTGATATAGTTTCAGTTTACATGGAAAGAAATCGGACATTTTATTCTGTATTTTGAAAGAAAAATGGGGTGCCTGGTGCAAATTGTATTATCAGATGCATTGGTTATTTTTTAGATAGATTTTATATTTTCAGTTCTGATGATGGGTGTTGAAAAAGTAACCTTTAAAGCCGTTATGGAATGTCTTTCATCTATACAAAACATAATTAATAAGGATTTATGAATTCAAACTTGTACAGATTGTCTCACATTTACCCTAATGAATCTTAAGTTCCGAACTAAACGTCGTAACCTAGATGTTAAGGTTTTAAAGTAAAACACATCATAGAACGATTGTTGATGGTTTTTTTTTTTTTTTTTTTTTTTTTTTTTTTTTTTTTTTTTTTTTTTTTTATAAATATATAGATGTGAGGCAAATGTGCCATGCATTGTTTACAAAGGGACTTCTGTTCTATTTAGTATTTACTATTGACAGAACGGTTGTCCTCGTAAACAAGATAGTACTGTATGCAGGTGATGCAACTCTTGCTGCATCCATTTGTTACCGCCGAATCCAATTACCAGACACAAACAAACATATTTGTACACACACACACACGCATATATATATATATATATATATGTGTGTATATATATATATATATATATGCACACACAAAAACAGCACACATATATATACATATATGTGTATATATATATATATATATATACATATATACATATATATGTATATATATGTATATATGGATATATATATACATATATATATATATATATATATATATATATATATATATATATATATCAACGTCAGTAGTTGCTGGTCCACTGCAGAAGAAAGGCCTCAGATATTTCCTGCCAATCTTGTCTGTTTATGGTATTTCTATGCCATTTTATACCGGCAAATTTTCTTAGTTCGTCAATTCAACGCATCGTTTTCTCTTCCTTCCCCTGCTTCTTTTGCAATCTTTAGTATCCCATTCTATTATTCGTAATGTCCATTTATTATCTGTTATTCTCATTATACGTACTGCCCATGTCCATTTTTTTCTTACATATCAGAATATCCTCTACATTAGTTTTCTCTCGCATCCATATTGTTCTGTTTCTGTCTCTTAGTGTTAATCCCGTCATTATTCTTTCCATAGCTCTTTGAGTAGCGATTAGCTTGTGTTCTAAGGCTTTGGTTAGGCTCCAAGTTTCTGATGCCTAAGTTAGTACTGGCAGGACCATCTGATTAGATATTTTTTTTTTAGAGAGAGTGGCAATTTACCTTTCATAATCTCATTTTTGTGTACCAAAAGCTCTCCATCCCGTGCTTACCCTTCTTTTAATTTCGATCTCAAGTGTTGGGGAAACACTTAGCCTACTGCTTGTCCAAAGTATGCATATTCATTAACAATCTATACAGGTTCGCCCATAACCCTTATTTGTTGTCTCTGCATTTTCATTGAACATTATCTTAGTTTTACTTATATTCATTTTCAGTCCCACATTTCTGCTTTCTCTATTCAAATCTTCTATCATCTTTTGTAATTCCTCCCATGATTCACTAAACACAACTATGTCATCTGCAAATCTTAAGTTGTGGAGGTATTCCCATTAATGTTAATGCCTACATTTTCCCAATATATTTTTTTTTAAACTTCTAGGCTTGCTGTAAATAATTTTGGAGAGATGGGGTCTCCTTGTCTAGCTCTTTTCTCAATCGGAATTTTCTCACTGTCTTTATGGAGTTTTAGCATTGCTGTACTTCCCGTATAGATATCTTCAAGTGTTCTAACATAAGATTAATCTATTCCTTGCATTAAGGGCTTTTATTTCTGTTGAAGTTTTGACAGAATCAAAAGCTTTGTCATAGTCGATCAATACCATACAAAGTGGTTTGTCACACTGTTGATTTTTCTATTAACTGGTTAATTACATGGATATAGTCAGTTGTTGAATACCCACTTCTAAAGCTTGCCTACTCTCTTGGTTGATTAAAGTCTAGTTGTCTTTCTTTCCGGCCTAATATGATCTTTATAAATATTTTATATAATACTGCGGTAATTTATACACTTAATGACATCGTTCATTAGTTTAAGTAGTTTACTGATTAGTTTGTCCGTATATTTATCATGTCTGGCTTTATCTCAAATACCGATACTTGCCTTTCATCTTTGAAGCAGCCTCTTGTATCGTTTATCGACGTCTTTGAGACCCCTCCGTGCTTATCTTGTAGCTACTCATCGCTTATCTTGTAAAATCCTTGAAAGTTTATGGTACTTTCTGTGATGAACTACCAAGTCATTTTTTAAAAGGAAAAGCTTTACAGTTTTGGCCAGCTAAATGTGTCTTCAAGGCTTACCCTATCATTGTTGCCATTTTGAACGTTCAGTTCCTACCTCGAAATAATTATTACATTTGTATACATTCAATGAAAAGCTGATTTTCACATTTATATATTTAACATTTTGTAACATCTTTGTCTACATCTTTTCCCACTTCTATGGGTCGATGTTTCTGGTCAGCTTTCTCCATCTACCCAGCCACTGAAGGGGGGGGGGGGGCGGAGGGGGCCAGCCCAGCCTCAACTTTGTGCCAGTCCCAAGCCCGGGTAAATGGGGAGAGTTGGTGGCAGGAAAGGCATCTGGACTTGAAAAATTAGCTAAAACAACTGTGGTCATTGGGTATAATCAGAATGAAATTAATTTAACATTTTGTAACATGAGTAACTTTTAGTTGAGTAAAAGTTGGTGAAGATTTCAGTCTATTTATAGATGTGTAATCTTTAGTGTTTATAATGCAATTTATATATGCCCTGAAATACACAGAGTAATGTGTTTCAGGTTGAACTATGAGAATTCATTTGCGGGTTTGATGACGTCACGTCATGCGTTTGTGAGACCAAATTTTGGATCCGCCGTATAAGAAGAATTTTTATTGCCATCTAGTATCATTCCTTTGCCTACACTCTATGAGTAATAATTGTTTTGTTGAAAAATAGGCGAATGCATTAGATATGCAGGATGTATTTGATGCATTTATCTATTCATATGCCATTATTTTTATGTGATTACCTCCGCCAGCGAAGTTGAAAGGAGGTTATGTTTTACCCCCTGTTTGTGTGTTTGTATTTGTGTGTGTGTGTGTTTGTTAGTGAACACCTTCTTGGCCACAATTTTAATCGTAGAGTAATGAAATTTGCAGGGATTAACTGTTATGTAAACAGCTGGAAATTATTGAATTTTAGAAGGTCAATGTCAAAGGTCATGAACACTGTCAAGCAAAATGTCCGATTCACGTAATCAGCCATAAGTTTGGACATCGTTGTCACAGAGACTTCAAACTTGGTTCATATTTGATTGTATGAACATCCACGCCTATTAATTCATGTTAAGGTTGAAGGTCAAGGTCGAGTTCATGGTCAAGGTTAAATTCCAGTCATCAATCCTACGGCCATAATTTTAATCGTAAAGTAATTAAAATTGCAGGATGTTTAAACTCTTGTGTAAAGAGCTGGAAATGGTTAAATTTTGGAAGGTCAAAGGTCAAGGTCACGGACGAGTAAAACGTTTATATGACGTAATCAGCCATAAGTTTGGACATCGCTGTCACAGACTTCCAACTTGGTTCATATTTGAGTGTATGGAAATCCATGCCAATTAATACGTGTTAAGGTCAAAGGTCAAGGTCAAGGTCGAGCAAGAGGTAGAGAATTAAGCTGCCGGGGCGGAGGTCTGCTCTCTACTGAATGCTCCTGAAGTTATGTCATGCACTTGTTTTTCTTTAGTTATGTGCGGTATATGCCTACTGTCATATACATGCATAGTTCGATTGCAAATGTATGTTTATGGAAATACAGAGATATATTCATATAAATCAGTCATTTGATCCATCGATTGTCTTCAAAAATACATTAGCAATACAACGTAAGAATTTAATGCTTTGATGGATAAAGTATGCTTGAAATAAAAGCTAAAGGCTTCACTGAAAATTCTATCTTAATCAATGGATCTATAAAGGCTAATCGTCGTAGAGTTCTCTTGCTTGAGGGTACACTCGGGCGCACTATTTTCTTTCCTTA